>NC_025993.2:95066794-95289172 GCF_000442705.2 Elaeis guineensis | reverse complement strand
AGATTCCTCAGCTGCCCAAACGAAGATATTGATGAAAAGAGATTTAGGAACCAAATTGTTATGAGTGATATCACAATATGGAGGGATATTACATGTACAACATAATAATAAAAAAAATAGATTTTGATATGGTGCTTCTTTATAGTATTAGTATAAAGGATGTTTAAGATATTCCATATTATTATTTTTATATATTTTTTTAAAAAAAATAATATTTATTATTATTATTTTATTTTTTCCTTTCTTCTTCCTTTCGCTGACCTCGACGCCGCCCTGTGTGCCCGCACTACCCACCCCAGCATCGATAGGTTGTGCACCCCCACACCCCCCGCCCCAACCCCTCCGTCAGTGGGTTCTGCACCCCCCCCACCCCCTTGCGATTCCCATTTCCTCCCCAACCCCCCCGGCCACTTCTTTCCAGTGCTTGGGGCTTCTACGCCACCCCGACCCCCCTTTCCGATGCCCGAGGCTTCTGCACCCCCCCACCTCCCGGGGCACCCACAATCCTCCACCCTCGGCCTCCCCCCGACCCCGTGCACACCCGCTGTTCCCACTACCACCCCTAGGGCACCCACGATCCTCCGTCCTCAGCCTCCCCCCCGGCCCCATGCACACCCGCGATTCCCACCGCCACCCCCCAAACCTCCATCTCCGACATGCACGGTTCCCCCACCTCCTGATGCTAGCAGCTTCTGTAGCCTTGCGCGTGCCCGTGGTACCCACCCCCAGCACTGATGGAGCACCCCGAGGCAAGTAACCTTCTCTGGGTCCGACCCCACAAGAGCCCCACCACCCAGCACCATATCCATGGGCTTCATGATGATCTGGATGTCCGAGAACATGGTGTGCCGCTCCATCACCGCTCCACCATGAAGCCTCAAAGCTCATCCTCTCTCGCTCCTTCCTCAATCCTCCTCCAAAGATGAAGAAGAAAAAAATCCACACAAAACCTAACCCTAACATAAAGAAAGGAAATGCTTGCCTCCAGAGCCTTCGCGTCCTCTCCGTCTCTGACGACTTCTCCCCTCTTTCCGCCGATGAGGATCTCGTCGTGCTGACTCCCAACTTCACCCCTTTTTCCTCGTGGCTCCCACCGATCGAGACATCTTTCACGTCCTCTCTATCTCCAACGGCTTCTCCCTCTTTCCGTTCGACGAGGGATCTCACTGTGCTAACTCCCAACTTCACCCTTTCTCCTCGTGGCCTCACACCTGATCGAGACTTTCAAAAGGAGAAAAGAAAACCCCAACACAAAACCCCAACCATCGCCCAGCATCGCTTTCGGCCTCCATCCGATTAAGACTCCGACATGTGGTATTATAAAGCGTTAACATATAATCCTACGCAAGGTTTGCTGTACCGGTACCGGACGGCGTGCCGGTGCCGGACTAGTATGGTACGATACCGGTACCGTACCGACACACGGTACTCCCGGGCGTACCAGTCCGGTACTGGTACACAATTTTTTTCGATTTTTAATTTTTTTTTTAGATTTTTATAGTTAATAATTGATAAATACAATCTCAATATGGCATTATATTGCATATTATTGATATATTTGGGTTCAATTTGGAGTTAGGTTGCGGTACAAAGACTCTTGATCCAAAATTTCAAACATATATTTATTTACATTATATTTCAACTATGTCATCTTAAAACTAAAAAAATATATATAAAATACGCATTAAAATGTATCTAAATATTTAAGTACAAAGCGCAATAACTGATATACGAACCTTAAGATGTGCTCTGCATTTAATTTCTTGTCGAGTGTCTGTGACGCTCGTAGATATCTGGATCATCAACATAGTCTGAAGGGACATCAGTCCAACCCTCTAGCCAACCTGCACCGTACTCTCGAATATTCATCATCCCATAAGACATCCTCTCTGGATTGTAAGACATCTCAGACCTCTCGCTAAAATTCTGACTCTGAGAAGTATCCTCGAGATGATGGTATGGTTGTGGAAGAGCCTATCCAAATATGCCAGTAACAAAATCTGATCCGTAAGATGCTCCAGGCTGCATAAGATAGTAACCACTAGAAGATGATGCCTCGGATGCACCATATGCATATGGATTATAAAGTGGCTGTGGATAATAGGATCCATAATGCGAGGATGATCCAGATACATCCATGGACCCTACTCCATGTGCAAGATCATCCGCAGCTGCATCATGTGCTGGACGACCTCTAGGAGCCCATCGTCTATATGAAATCGGCTCCCCACGATCTCTACCGACTCGTCCACCATGATCCCTATTCTGTGTGACATGCGTAAACTGAGACTCACCAGTGAATCGAATATCACTCTGTGGCTGTGTCTCATAAACGGTGGTCTCCTGTCCTCCAGTTCATCTCTGATCATCAGATCCATGGCTATTACTACCAGTATCATCATCACTCTCCCTAGTGTCCGTATCTGAACCAGATAGCTCCTGTACTCTCGAGAGTGGTGCAAGTGCAACTGTCTTTTCCTTCCCCCCTTGTGCCCCTCTGTGACTGAGTTTCCTGTGATTGGGAGGATGGATGCCTTCTTGCTGGCTGTCGGGAGGAACGTCTCTACATCTCTCGCTCGAATCTCTGGGACGATGTATCGGATAGCGAGTCATATGATGAATGAGTCCCTTGTGTCCCCTCAGACTGTGGCTGATCAGCTGGAACCCTATGTAGAATATTTTTTTCTACCCATTGCCCTGGATCCACCCTGATCTCCCTTGCCACCACACTGGCTGGTCGTGGAGGGGATCTTGGCTTATCAAGCTCTGGCTCCTGCTGCTAACCTGCAAGCCATCTGATAATCGGATCGTCATCCTCGTCGGCATAATCATCTAGCATCGGATCAGTGTACTTCAACTGAACTTCCTCCTGAATATATTTTAGCCTCAACCTCAGATTGTAGTGAACATATACAAGATCATCGAGGCATTTTTTGTGTCAGATGATTTCTATGTTTGCTGTGGATAAGGGCGAAAGTGGATCAATTACGCTCACAGCCACTAGCAGAGACCATCTGAGAAAGAATACGGACAGCCATATGTCTCAAATTTTCTGCTGATGTTCCAAAATGAATCCACCATTCAGCTACAAAAGCAAAATTATATATCAAATTTGATGATATTATTAAGCAAAATTACATATCAATCTACATGTAATTTATCTGGATTCATCTGCTTTTTACTTACGATAGCTGATGGGACTCCAAAACTGTCTGATCCATCTCTAAACTATTTCGTCTTAAATAAAATATATTTATTATTTATAAATATATCAAATCGAATTCAATTGAATAATTACATCTGTTTTAAACTAGTATACCTCTTGCAGACACAACGACGCGATTTCTGGATCGGACATCATCTTATATATGACATTGCGAAGAGCAACAAGAAGCTCACTATCCATATCTATCTCCAGAATAGTATACTGAAATCTCGGATTCAAGTAATAAGCTGCATATAAATTTCAAGACTGATTAAGCACAATTTTATTTTCATACTTCGAAAAAATATTTTAAAACATTCTTGAATCCAAACTTACCAGCTAGATACAAATCTCTGCCCATCTGATAGTCCCAACGGCGCTCAATAATGTTAATGAATTCTTGAGCATGCTTGGGATCATTCTCACTGATCTGTTTCTTTGCCCTCTCCATCATATAATATAGAAAGCCCATCTGGGGGTATCTCTCGCTGTCCACCACGCGAAGCACCTCATATAAAGGCTTGATAGCCTTCACTATCTTCTCAGCCCGCTGCCAAAATGACTGACTCGTCACCAAGTTCTCCACATGACTTCCATCAGTGCCGGCCCTCGCATATCTGCTCTCCTGTCACTCGACACTGACAAACATCTGACGTAGAGCTATTTTCTTCTGAAGAAGACTATCAAGTGCTATATAGTTGGTAGCAAACCGTGTGATACCCGATCGTAAGATCTCCCCCAGTATACGTCCGCATCAAAGAAAGAACCCATGTGTGGTTGTAGATGAATCTAATAATGGTCTGGGCAATCTCCACTATCTGCTGCACCCTGCGAATCTTTTTGATATCCATCAATATAAGATCAATGCAATGTGCAGCACATGAGGTCCAGTATATCTACAATCGCTGCTCCATCAGCAACTCTCCGGCAGCCTTATATTGTGGTCCATTATCTGTGATGACCTGCACGACATGCTGCTCACCCACTGAATCAATCACCTCCTCCATCAGACCAAGGATATATGTGGCATTGTGCATCTTATCTGAAGCATCGATTGATTTGTAAAAAAATATTTTTCCATCACAGTATGTCAAAAAATTAATGATGCTCCGCCTAGTAAGACCTGTCCAACCATCACACATCACTGTCAGACCGTATGTAGGCCATTTATTTTTGTAAGAAGCAATCCATCTCTCCAGATCCTCCTTATTGCTGTCAAGAAGCTGACCATAGATGTCCTCAGGTCTTAGAGGATCTACACCCTGGCCGGCAGCCTCTATGGCTGAAATAGCAGATCGGTAGTAAAAATTGGCTGCTGCATTTGCTGGAATATGACTGAAATGAAATCATGATCCAATAGCTCGCCACATATCCTTCTTCTTATCTTTTTTCAGCATACTGTCAATTCTCTGCTGCTTTGAATCCTTGCTGGGCAAAGCATGTAGATCCAAATCCTGAATGCTGGCTCCTGTTGGAATATCTCTGGAGGACCTCCTCCTACTGCCAAAAGCTCCCAACAAAGAAGACATGCTGCGTCTGCTCCCTCTACCATCAGGCTCTCTGACTGAGGTAGTCCTCTTGAACTCGAATTCTCCCCTACCAGTCGCTGATCCAGATCCTGATTCATAGCATGATGGTCCGAATCGGTCTCTGTACCGGGCCATCTCCTCCTGCTGGTACTGATCCACCAAGCTCGCCTGAATGGCAGCCTCAATCTATGCCTCCTTATCATCTGGAGCAGAAGCCTCCTTTGACTCTCTAGAGTGATAAGAAGGTGGCTCTGCAGCTCGACGGTCTACTTCGGTCTTTTTCTGCTTTGTTCTTTCCTTCGCTGCTTTCGAATCAGCAAAGTGCTTTTTCATCAATTGTCGGACTTTTTGCGGACATTTCCGACACATCGACACATCAAGATAACCACCAGCTAGATGCTACTTCAATCTAGTCACTCATCCTCCCTTGAACTCTGTGTTGCACTATTTGCATCTCCAATGATGCCGAGCCGAAAGCATCTCGCCATGATCCCAACCGATGTCATGGTCTTGATCTTTCTTCTTACTCATTTCTGTAGATATAATAAAATACTAATTATTTCGAATTATCTGTAATATAACACCAATTACATATATTTTTTATTTAATAATATTTTTTACTATTTAAATATTTACAAAAAAAATCTCAAAAAAATTTCAAGTTAGATTCAAATATTTCAATTATTTTGAATCATTCTAAACATTATTCTCAATTTCAAAACTAACACTGATTTTTTATTTTTTTATTTTTTTAATAATTTTTATATAAATAAATATATACTATAAAATAGCTGATTAATTAAAGTGAACGAACGTCATGCTCTAAATTTTTTCTTATAAATATATGCAAGTATAACAAAATACGATAGTTTAACGATAATTAAAATAATTATATATAATTTTAAAATAATTTTAATAATTATTTTAAAACTTATAAATTCAAAATAAATATGTTATATGCTTCAAATAATATTTTTAAATTAACTAAAATATAACACTATTTTTATATATTTTTTATTTTATAATTAAATTTTTAAATTTAAATAATTAAAAAATAATTTTTTAATTTCAAATATTTGAAAAAAATTTAGAAATTAGATTTAAGTAGCTTGAATCATTCTAAACATGATTCCCAAACTCTGATTTTTTTTCTAAAATTTAATTTTTTTTAATTTTTAAATAAATAAATATTTAAAAATATTTAAAAAATATATAATTAACAAAAATTAACAATTTTGGTGTCATCGTGTAGATCTTCCAAAGATCTATCACATATAATTAAATCATCCCAAAATCACAATTGTGGCATGATTTTCTCTTATTTTCATTCTTTCTCATTCTTATCTTATTTTTAACAACAAAAAAAAAAAATATTTACTAAGAAAATAAGACATTATCTTACCTCCGGCCAAAGATCAGCCTCTCCTCGAACCACTCCTACAATTTGACGGAGTTTTTTCTTTTTTTTCTAATTTTTCGGAGATCTCAACGGTTTCGTTGAGACCTTCGCAACTTTCAGACCCTCAGGAGTTCTCTGAGACATCTCAGAGAACTCCAAACATGTTCCTTTTATGCATGTGGTCTCCGACCCCACCCCCCTCCTCACTTTATTCACATGAGACGGTCGGTACGGTTCCGTTCACGCCGAACCGGACCGAAACGAACCATACCGTTCGGTTTTGGACGGTATGGAAACGAACCGGACCGAACAGCCCGGTTCGGTGCGGTTCAGGGTGTTTCTCTTAAAAAAGGTCCGAACCGAACCGTTCAAGCACCGGTCCGGCTCGGTACGCCCCGTACTGGGCGGTTCGGCCCGGTATGGCAAACCCTAATCCTACGTGTCAATACGAAATGCCGCCTTATAACCTGTTGATCATTTTACTATTATAATATAGATAATATATATCTTCAAAATATATTTTTGTAATAATTAGTTTTAAATGCTTTGCAAACTGTATGGTCTATCTTGTATACTTGTAAATTGGATCGAGCAAGAAATTATTATGTTTTCTACTCTTAAACATCCTTCATATCCATGTACTTCCATAATCATGAGATATTGTCAGGGAAATAGTTAAATTGTTGGAAATCTCTGCATGAACCTCTAGATCATGTACTTTTGTAGTTTTTGAAATATTTCTTTTGAAAATCATGCCTCAATATCAATTATATGAATTTTTTATATGTATGCTCCTTGGAATCATATTTGAATTATTGATTTGGAAAATAATATATTTCAAACATTTTGGAACTACACACAATGTATTATGCATGCATGCATGCATGCATGCATACATACATACATACATATGTATATGTATATGTATGTATGTATGTTTGTGTGTGTGTGTGTGTGTGTGTGTGTATGTATATGTATACATATATGATTATGGAAGTATTGTATCGTTAAATAAGTTGTTTTCTGTCATGTATTCATCATGGTCTTATTTGTTATACTTGCTTAATCCCTTTGATTGTGGTTTTTGTTACTTACTAGACTATTAGCTCACACCTTTAATTTCTTCATTTTCTTATCGAGCCTAAGGCATAAGAAGGAATGGTTAAAGGTTGGACTATAAGATTTGACTGGGGCTTTAGATTTAGTTGTATGCGACCAGCCTTTACAATTTTGTTTGGAGCCCTCCTTGATACTGTTGTTTGTAGAAATAAGTGAACCTCTTAAAACTTTATAAGTGGTTTTGTTGGTTGAGTTGTAGTTTTACCTGAATATGTAAGCTGAGAATGTTTTGAGAATTAGCTTAGTTTGTTTGGAATCATGTGAGTTTGGACAACTTTGATTGTTATCCTCTACATTAGTCGACTATTGTTAGTTTGGTTATAACTATTTTGTTTTACAGGTCATCACTTTGCATGCTTATCAGGCCTAGCCTTACATGTGTGTGACAAGTTATCACATTCCTCGGCATGTGCTTACATTGGGGGCAGTGACAGCTAGGTGACTGGCTTAGGTGACTTCCCTTTGGGGTTGAACCATCTAACTAGCTCACATATGCAGGCCAACCTTGTAGAGGCTGTCCAAGTGGTACAATTTGGCTTTGACCATCTTTAGGGCAGCTAATGGACTATGTGGGAAGGTTAAGACGTTTAGTATAAAAGAATGGTATAAACTCGTTATCTCTTTCTTGTATCGAAACACCCCAAGTCCCTAATTAGCTATAAATTCCACTATTTTCAAATGACAATTTTTCCGGTTTACATTGTTCATGCATCATGTGGTAAAATTGTCTATTTCACACACTAGAGTTATTAGGGATAATTTTGGGATAATCAATATTCATTATATAACCTGTAGGAAAAATTCTGTTAGTTTGCTTTATAACACCATCTACAAAAACAAATCCTTAAATAGATGTAAAAAATTTTTCCTAATTTAACCATTATTTCTTTTTATCCTTTATGTCTAGATTTCTTTTATTATCTATGAATATTGATGAACTTTTATGATATTTTTGACCATCAACCAAGACATTCATCGGCCACCTACCTTTCACCTAAGCACTATAAAATCCCCTGCTGCCTTCTGCCTCCAAATAGAAGTAGCCATTTTTAAAACACTGACTCCAAGAAAAATAAATAGGCAAGAAATATCATAGCGTGCACAGTTATAAACTAAAAATATCAAGGGATAAAGGTTACAGACATATGTAATAGAACTAAAGCTCAGTTGATAACACAAAGATGTGCTTTGAGAAAAATGGCATATTCTTCAGCCACATGAATGAACTTTTATAGAACAACCGTAAGAATGTTAAACGGATCCAAGTGTTGGACAGTAGAATGGATTCAAGCAATAAAGACAAATATGGCTGAAATAAAGAATTATTAAGATGGATCAAGAAAGATTACGAAGGATAGAAAGATGAATAAGACATGGAGAGGCACAAAGTGTACTATCTTTTTTGTTACTTCAGTAATACCTAGGATTTGAACGCTAGACCTCCTCCAACGTTGAGCCCTTGGACGAGAGGTGCCAACCAACTGACCTAACAGTTGTTGGAAAATGTACTATCTATTTAAGTATCTATTTCAAGCAGTGATAAAAACAATAAATAAGGAGGCACAAGCAACTGCATGAAAATTTAAGGAAGCTCCTATAAGGAGAGATGCTGGAGGTTAACAGGATTTTAAAAAAATGGATGAACCTGATATAACATGGATATATATAATAAAGCAAGATTCACTGTCACGGTACCGGACCTGTACCAGTGCCATCCTATTATAGTGTCGGTACACAATTCAATATGGTTCGAGATGGCTATCGAGTGCCAACATGATACGAAAAATCGTATCGATATGAGACCAGAATGGTACGATACGAGATATCGTGGGGTGTAATGGACTGTTCAGCCTGGTACAGCATTCCACATAATAAAGTATTTGGAAATGTTTGTGATAAAATCAAAGGTAATTCAAAATAGAAAGGCTAGGTGACTAAGAAATCATAAAATCCCAAAGTAGTTGGGGCAAGGTTTGATAATTATGATTATAGTTTTCAATATGGCAAGAAAGCATTGGTCTATATAGCAGACATTTGAGAAATCATTTGCCACTAGTTCTTAAAACAACTTTCAGGTTCAAGTAATCAACATTATAAATGCCTAGAAATAAAGAATTATATGATTTGAAGGTTTATTGCTCATGCATCAAGTGGACAAAAAATAGATGGTGCTAATAGTGATATTGCTTATTTTTTGGATATAATGGTAGTGATAATGTGTTAAATGTAAAATAGTTGTATAAGTTGAGAATTCACACCATTGACCAGAATATTCCTTAGTCAGGTTCTAGAAACAAATAGAAGCTATCTTGTAACAAACTCAATGTTAGAAGAGTCCAACTCTCCAGCAGTCATTAGAAGTTGGAAGCAAAGAATTTGATAAGCATTAAAAATTTAAAATATCTAAAATGTATCTATCTCAAATAATACATACCCAAGATGGGTTATTTGAGTTGAAGGCAGCACAACATGTAAGTTGACCTCCTCTGTAACTTATGATCAAACAAGCTGGTTGCTTAACAATCACAATGATCGAAAATAATTCTTCCTCAAGAAACAAAAAAAATACAGAAATTCCCTGATGCTCTAACTTTCCTCTTGTGCTTGCTAATATCTAGTGAATTGATAAACAAGATATACCCAAAGTCTCCGTAGCTCTATCCTCATCTAGAACTAAGATCGAGCATTAACTTGATAATCTCCAATTCCTAATTCCGTATTCTTTCAATCATTCTTATCGACTCCCTGGAATTGATAAGAGACTTTTAAGAACCTATCCATCGAGATCCCTAACACTAATTTCATCAGATCTTCGTTCCTATCCCCAGATCATCTTTCATCTTCGTAATCTCTCCCATCTCCTGCTACTGCGATCATCTCATGAATAAATCCGAACAGCATCTGCTCATGAGTTCATGATGGTCCAGAGGATATACCCTAATGCTTCACTAATTCCACTATGTCAAACCATCCGGAGGCCCATCAGCCCAACAGGTGCCGAGCCATCCCGACGGCTTTCCATCTCAATATTTTTTGATTGAAGGAAACAAAAATCCAGTCTTAACCGACCATAGCATGCCAGTTCTTCGAATAAAGCACACACACACACACAAAAAAGGATTTGGGGAATGAATATAGGATGGATGTGAGGTGGGAAGATCGCTCCTCACCTCCTGAGAGACTCACCAGTAGAAAGGCCAAAGGGTGTAGTCTAGATCGAAGACGACCAATCGGGGAAGGGCTTGCAACACACCGATGATCTCGAGAGCTTCCTCCTTCACTCTCTCTTCCCCCATTTCTCCGCCGCCTTTCCTCCTCCGACCGGCAGGGCCTCCTTTCGTTCGCTCGTCGGGGCTGGTAGGCGTGCGGATGCGGTTTAGATCCGCTGCGCGGTGAATTTCGGAAAATGTTGGGTCAGTCACCGTACACGCCAACTTGGGATCGTGCTACTAATCATGCGCGCGAAACTTGACGCAGCGTTTCACCATCCAGTCACGTCAGGGCTCAGAGGAGGCCCGACCCATTATCAGCCCTGGATTCACAAAAAGCTTGGATCCTCTCCTTGACCTGTTTGATCGCGTCAATCAACTTTGTGCAACGTTTCTCTTCGATTAGGCCCTGGTTGAGTGCGTTTCTAGGAATCAGGTCCCGACTCAACCTGATCTGATTCTAAAAGAGAAGAAAAGGACAGTTTTGAACAATTAGGAAACCACTCGAAACCATTCCACTCGGTTAAAACTTTTCTTTCTCGCTTCAATTCTAAGAAATAAAAAATAGCGAATAGAGGAAAGCCCACACGTATCCTAAGATAAGATACGGCTCTTGCACTATGATTAGAAAGGGCTCTATATTTCTATAATTGTTTATCGAGCTAGGCAACTCTAAAGTCGGAATAGGCTATTGATTCTATTATGGGGTTATACCATCTCAATCTTTATTCTCAAATTTCTCATTGGATATCTTCACCAGCCACCAGCTGATGAGTAGAAGTGAATCATGACGAGCATCATCTGGATATCCTACTTATTGCCGCAAAGCTCTGATGAAATGCTCGGCTTGGAACTAAGAAAGTTGTGCCTTGGTTATGTGGTGGAGGAACCTGCAAAATAAGTTCACTGATCAGTGATTGTCCGACGGAAGACTCTTTGATGATTAAGTCAGCTAGAATTTTAAAAATAAATAAAAGCCAAGATGAGAGCCTCTTCTTTATCAGAATTAGCTTACCGGGTTCCCCTACTTACCTCCTTTTATATAGAGATAGAGGTGTAGTTGTAACTCCCATTTCGTGAATTTAGAGAACGTGGGAGTAACCGATTCAGTTATGCGCAACATGAATCGTGGAAGTTATTGAATCGGTTGCAGACAGTTGAGCATGTTCATGACATGGGCAAATAACTGTTTTTCCCTCCTTAGTCTTTGGAGGATAGGTTATAACCGCCTTTACTCGGTTGGAAACCGAATGGGTTGTCGTACAATCTTATTCAGTTGGAGGTCCAATAATATTGCCAAATCAGTTATGCAGTAAAGTAGATAATCAGATGACCTTAGTCAATAGTAGACTTTAGTTGGGAAGAAGTAGAGTAGGCCTTTAGTCGTTCGACGTTTTAGTCGGTATTTAGAAAATTTGAGTATTTGTCCCAACACTTGCCCTTCAACTCTCATGCCTGAATGATATAATTGGTCGGGCCGCAGGAGTTTTTTGAACTTAATACTATTTCAGCCGTCACTTCGTTCACATTTATTGTCACCTTGAGAAGATGCAGCTGGCATTTTGTCCTTTTATGAAACATGCATTCTCATTATTGCTTTGCAGATTGTGCCATCGATTTATCATTTCGGAGGACGTGCGGTGGTTATGGTGCAAGCTGCAAGAAGATCTTCTGTATTTATTACAGGAGATCGAACGATTCGGCTGTCAATTCTTGAACAAATCACCAGTCATGTGTCAGGAACAGATTGGCTTCAGGCTACCGTTCTGTTGCCCAGCTATGCAACCCAAGAGAGGGGGTGAATTGGGTTTCTAAAAATTTTAAACTTAACTTATGATTTATGAAAAATGTTTGACAAAGCTAAATAGATAGAGTGAGTAGAATTAATTCAAGGCTAATAGCAAGAGCAAGAATGCAAGAGAATAATGAAGAGATAAAGAAGAGCAATTAGACACACACCAAACAAAAGGATTTATAGTGGTTCGGTGCCAACCTTGCACCTACATCCACTCCCCAAGCTCCTACTTGGGAATTTCAATCCACTAATCTTGTATTCAACCCGAATACAAACGTCGGAAACTCCGACTCTAGCTATTCCAAGCTAGTCCACTTGTTTCTCGGTACAAGCCAACCCAATACACTCCGATTCTAGGTTCGAATCAACCTTCCCTTGTTTTGGAATCCCTCCAAAACAAAACCAATCACTCAAACTGAGTATAACAATTTATAGCACAAATAAGTACAAAGAAAGCTCCTTCAATGAGCGAATATAACTTTAAATACACTTTACTCAAGAGAAGAAGACTCTTTTTGGATTTTCTCAAGGTGGATGGAGATTGAATGTGCACTTGAGGAGTTGGTGAGCTTGGATTAAAGGCTTCTTGAAAGCTTTAAATGAGCTCTTACTTAGGGCTGAAAAGTTGGCTTGAAATCTCTTTTTCAAAATCTCTCTTCTTGAATCTTCTCTCTTTTTCTTCTTATTTTCTTCTTATTGATTTCTACCTTTTTGTCCCTTTTATAGCTTTAAGAAATAGTGAAAAATATTCTAGGCTGAAAAAGAGCCGTTAGACCACATTAAATGAGCATTAAAAGCATTTAAAATGGTTAAAAACTAGCCGTTGCGGAAAAATTCCGTCAGGGGTCGACTCATGGGTCGACTCATGCCTGGGGGTCGACTCATGGGTCAACCTCTGTGGAAGAACACACAAAATAAGGTTCTAAATTTTGGCCAAAAAACAGCAGGGTCGACTCATGGTCGACTCATGCCTTGGGGGTCGACTCATGGGTCGACTCACAGGTTTTACCAAGTCTGTGCCGGCCAGGAAAATCAGCGTGCCAGTCATCTCATGTGCCATGAGTCGACTCATGGGTCGACTCATGATTTTCAATCATGCATATCTTTCAAAATACAAGTCCAAAATTAATAAAATTTTCACCATTGGATCACAAATCTTTTGTTCTATCATTTGATACTATCAAATCAGGAATTTTGGTAAAATTACAATTTTGCCCCTGAGAGCAATAAGTCTTTTCAAGTGAAAATCATTGGTACCCCTTCAACTGCTTTGTAATCATCAAATCAATCTAAGGAGCAACCAATCTCCTCTTTTTGATGATGACAAAAACTTGAACAAAAAACATTATATGAAACAATGAGCATAAATTTCAAAGGAATGAAATGCATTATAGGTAGTTTGAAGATAAATAGAAAATTTACTACCAACTTATAAGTGCATTGCGTGAAAGAAGATTGATTCTTTTGGCATGTGATACATGTGCCCATTTACATAAATAATTTGCCTATTGCTTAATGATTTGAAAAATTTGCTCATTTGATTATGTGATTTGGTATCAGAGCAAAAATTTATTTTTGTTATTCAGAGCAAAGCAGAATTTACCTTAGGATTTGAAAATTGCATGGTTTGAAAATATCTCATTTGCTTACTTTTTCAAATTTTTTAGCATCTTGAAATTCGCTCATTCTCATTTGATTATTTAATTTTAGTATCAGAGTCATGTTTAACCAATTAAGTGTATTCAATGATGTCTAAGAATTAATTAAGCATGTCAGAGCATGTCAAATTTTTAAGATGTATCAGAGCATGTTAATTATCAGGCATCTAATTTTAAAGCATATCAGAAGTCTAGAAAATTTTAATGCTCATTGCTTTGGCTTAGCAATTCACTCATTTGTTACAATCATGTTTTTTGATATTTTAATTTCTCCCAATTCACTCATTTATTTTAAGTCTTTTATTTATCTTTCTTTTGATACTTTTGCTTAGCAATTCACTCATTGTATTTTAAGTCATTAATAATCTGCTTTTGATATTTTTTTTAATTCTCCCTTTTTGACTACAAACATTGTTCTCCTCTCTTTTTTCTTGAAACATTCTTAGTGTTTCTTCAAACTCTTTGCTAACATTAATGTTACTCCCCCTGAATACAGCAATCATAAACAAATATGCCATTGAGTACCATAATATGAATTAGCAACAAAGAGAAGATATAAATCAAAAGATGATTGATACCATTACAAAGAGTAGATATATAATTAAAAGATGATTGATACCATAGTTGTTTCAATACATATTCCATAATATAAAAGTCAACTAGTTAACATCATTATATGGCCCAAAAGATAGATCCTAGAAAGAACAACAGACAAGGCTAGCTACAAGGATCTAGTAGAGCTCATGACTAGATGGATCAGAATCAAATGGATCAGAGATGGGGTGGGGAGATGATGGATCACGATCAAAGACTCGTCCTCTACCCCGTCTGCCTCTACCATGAGTGGAGGTGCTGCACGAGTAGGTGGGCGAGATGATCCTGAAGGTTGAGAACGTTCAGAGGTCAAAGACTGGACTGCAAGAGAGAGCCTGATGGAATCAAGAACGTTCAAAGCTCTTGAAACAGACTGAAGCAGTGCAGTGAACTGTGTAGAAGCATGCTCACTAGAGCCTCTGATCTCTCTCCTCAAGAATCATAACCACCCTCCAATACACCTCTGAGCCTACCAGCCTCCGCAGTAAGGTCTGTGACCTCAATAGTGCACTCCTGTGGCTGAGGATGGGCCAAAGCTAAGACTTGCCCCTGCAAGTCAAGCACTCTCCCAGTCAGTCTCAAAATGTAATCCTCGAGCTGCTGAATCCAAACTGACTGATTTGAGATCATCTAAAATACAGTGGAGATATGGGGGATCAAGGTCTGATCAGATGCATCTAATGATGTAGATCCCGATGCAAACGCAGAAGTGCTCCACTGATGAGAAAGCAAGGAAGCCACACGCTGAGAAATCTGCTCAATCTGATCATCAGCCAATCTGAACTCTGAGGGAAGTGCTCTGCTGTCTGGCTGCTGAACTGGTGTGTGCCTCTTGGTGGACTCTGAAGGGCCAGCCTCTGGATCTGAAACAAACTGGATGTCTGAGATGCTGTCCTGAAGTCATGGAGAGGTGATGAGGGACCTTCTTCCTCAGCTCTGTCCTCAACTCTGTCCTCAGCTCTCTCCTCAGCTCTTTCTTCTGTACCCTTGATCCAACCACCATCAATCCTAGTGAATCCCATGCGGTGCAGAGTGTGTTGGTTGATGGTGTCAGCGTGAGAAAGCTTAGTAGATGCCTCTCTCTCAAACTGACTCCAAACCTCCTGAAAACCAGTGTGAGGGCCATACCAAAAGGCAGATGTGCCTTGGATCTATTCAGTATTTCTCTCATGGCCTCAATCATTAAAGCAGGAAGGTTTAAGGGGTTTGGGTGATCACATGAAACATTATACAAATGTCTCGGCCAGAAAGGAGGTCATGCCTACCACCCCTCAGAAAGAAAAGCTTTGTCACTAATTGATGTAGAATTCTCATTTCAATTGACAAGATTTTGGCTTCTAATTTATTTAGACTTCCCGAGTAGGTTCCTCCTAAAATTACATTGATCCCCTCTTCCTTCACTGGGAGTTCCATGTATGAATATCCCCCACAGGGCAAACATAGAATCTCTCCCAAAATAATAAGATCTAAGCAGATATCAATTCCCTTAACAGTAGAGGTTACTGTTCCATTGCCATAGTGCAGATTTAGATAAAACTCTCTAACCAAGTCTACATATGTAACTTCCTTGAGAGAACAGTAAAATCCCCAACCTTGATTTTTGATCTTTGACCCAAAGGAGAAACCCTCTTTTTCAAAAAACCTGAAGTCCACATTCTTGTCAGTTTCTACCTTTCTGTCAGAGAGAGAGATTTTGGTAGGGCTAAGGGGAGACTGAGAGGGACCTGGTGCAGATGCTGAAGCTGGAATGGGAGCAGAGGAGGTCCGAGAAGCTTGCCTTTTTCTGCGGATGCCTTCTTCGAGCGCACGGACTGATTTTCTTCTTTGAGGGAGTTTCATCTTTGGTGCCATTCTCACCACAAGAGCAGGCAGGGAGACTCGAAAGATCAAATGGGTGAGGAGAAGGAGGGTTACTAGAGGATGGAAAGGGATTTTGACGGAGAGAAAAGACGATTTTGAGAAGAACGGTGGAAGCTAGGGCACACTCCAACCATTTCAATCAAGGGAGAAAGATGCGAGAAGCTCCTTTCCCAAGGGGTGATTTGAGGTGGAGATGTGAAGGGAGAATGATCTTGGGCTAAATCCTTGGTTTTGGAGAGAACGAAGATGAGGACGACGAGTCTTAGAGGGAGGAAGACGAAGAAGAAGAAGGGGTCGACTCATGAACGGGCTTTAAGTTAAAAAGAAAAGAGCCCGTGGGAAGTTGGCCAAGAATTTCAAGTATGCCATTGGGTCGACCCTAGGGGGTCGACTCATAATTCACAAAATTTCAAAAAAAATATGAATAAATTTTGAAAAAATTCAAAATTTTGGAAGAAGAAATTTTGCTCAATGACAAGTTGTGAGAATGATAATCTTGAGCTTTTAGGTCCAAGAGAGTTGATGAAAATTGAGCTCAAAAAAATTTTGACATCGATTCCTTGGATTTGGAGAACATTTAGGCAAAAGGATCAAGAATTCCTAGATTTCTCCTAATTTCACAGAATCTATCCTCACTAAGGGCCTTTGTAAAGAAATCAGCTAATTGATTTTCAGTGCAAATATATTCAAGAATTATATCTTTATTTTGAACATGTTCTCTTATAAAATGATATCTTATTTCAATATGTTTAGACCTTGAATATTGAATTGGATTTTTAGATAGATTTATGGCACTAGTGTTGTCACATCTTATGGGTGTTTCATTAAGTTTGATACCAAAGTCTTTGAGTTGTTGCTTAATCCACAAGATTTGAGCACAACAACTTCTGGCTGCAATGTATTCGGCCTCAGCCGTAAACAGTGCTACCGAATTTTGTTTCTTGCTAAACCAGGAGATTAGGTTAACTCCAAGAAATTGGCAAGTTTCACTAGTGCTTTTTCTGTCTAATCTACATCCAGCAAAATCAGCATCTGAATATCCTAATAAATCAATTAGTGAGTCCTTAGAGTACCATAACCCTAGAGTTTGAGTACCATTTAAATATCTAAGGATTCTTTTAACAGCATTCAAGTGAGATTCTTTAGGATTAGATTGAAATCTAGCACATAAACAAACACTAAACATGATATCAGGCCTACTTGCAGTTAAATATAATAGAGAGCCAATCATACCTCTATAGTATTTTAAGTCTACACATTTACCTTCTTCATCCTTGTCAAGCTTACATGAGGGGCTCATGGGTGTCTCAATTGGTTTGGAGTTCTCCATTCCAAATCTTTTGAGTAATTCCTTGGTGTACTTGCTTTGGGTGATGGAGATTCCTTCTTTTGTTTGTTTGATTTGGAGTCCGAAGAAGAAAGTAAGTTCTTCCATCATGCTCATCTCGAACTCCCCCTGCATGAGCTTAGCAAAGTCTTGACAAAGAGATTCATTAGTAGACCCAAAAATAATGTCATCAACATAAATTTGTATAACTAACATATCATTTTGATTTCTTTTAATAAAGAGGGTTGTGTCTACATTACCTCTTGAAAAATCATTATTTAGTAAAAATTTGCTTAGCCTATCATACCAAGCCCTAGGTGCTTGTTTTAATCCATATAGAGCTTTATTTAATTTAAAAACATGATTAGAAAAAGTATGATTTTCAAATCCTGGGGTTGTTCTACATAGACTTCTTCAGCAATATATCCATTCAAAAAAGCACTTTTGACATCCATTTGAAATAATTTAAATTTCATAAAGCAAGCATATGCAAGTAGAAGTCTAATGGCCTCTAATCTAGCAACAGGTGCAAAGGTCTCATCAAAATCAATTCCTTCTTCTTGATTATAACCTTTGGCAACCAATCTTGCTTTATTTCTTATTACATTTCCATGTTCATCTAATTTGTTCCTAAAGACCCATTTTGTGTCAATTATTGAATAATTTTTAGGTCTTGATACTAAAGTCCATACATTATTTCTTTCAAATTGATTAAGTTCCTCTTGCATTGCATTAATCCAATTATAATTATTTTCAGCTTCTTCAATAGTTTTTTATTCAAGATGAGATACAAAAGCACAATGATTAAATACTTCTCTAAGTGAAGAACGAGTTTTTACCCCATGCATAGGATCACCAATAATTAGCTCCTTAGGGTGATTGTGAACATACCTCCATTCTTTGGGTAGGTCATTTGTACCTTGAGGTTGTTCTTGATGTTCTTCACCTCCCTCATCCTGTTTGTCTTCATGTTCCTCATCCTCTTGAATTGTTGAATCTTTCAGAGTGATCTCCTTCATTCCTTCTATAAGAGAATCTGTATCATCAACACCTTCATTCTTCCTTGAAGGAAGATCGTTAGATTCATCAAAGACAACATGTATGGACTCCTCTACTACTAAAGTTCTTTTATTAAAAACTCTAAAAGCTTTACTAGTGGAGGAGTAACCAAGAAAGATTGCTTCATCTGATTTTACATCAAATTTTTCAAGTCTTTCTTTACCATTATTTAATACAAAATATCGGCAACCAAAAATATGAAAATATGCAATATTAAGTTTTCTTTCTTTCCAAAGCTCATAGGGGGTTTTCTTTAAAATTTGTCTAATCAAAGCACGATTTAAAATGTAACATGCTGTGTTAATTGCTTCTGCCCAAAAATATCTTGGAAGGTTGCTTTCACAAAGCATGGTACGGGCCATTTCTTCTAAGGTTCTGTTTTTCTTTTCTACTACCCCATTTTGTTGGGGTGTCCTAGGAGCAGAGAAGTTATGACCAATTCTCTTTTCATCACAAAAGTTTTCAAAGTCTTGATTTTCAAATTCAGTTCCATGATCGCTTCGAATATTTTGAATTGAAAATCCTTTCTCATTAGTGATTTTTCGATAAAATTTAGTGAAAACATGAAAAGTTTCATCTTTGTGTGCTAAAAAGAAAACTCAAGTAAAACGAGAGTAATCATCTATAATTACAAAATCATATCATTTTCCTCTTAGACTAGTGGTTCTAGTAGGTCCAAATAAGTCCATATGCAAAAGCTCTAAAGGTCTAGAGGTTGAAACAATATTTTTGGATTTAAATGAAACTCTTGTTTGTTTACCTAGTTGACATGCATCACAAATTCTATCCTTTTCAAAATTTAGTTTTGGCAAACCAAGAACTAATTCTTTCTTAATTAATTTTGAAAGAGAATGCATGCTAATGTGTGCAAGTCTGCGATGCCAAAGCCAACTAGTCTCATTAACTTTAGCATTCAAGGATACTAGGCATTGCATGTTTATTTTGGCTAAATCATTTAAATCTACCATATAAACATTACCATGTCTATATCCAATAAATTTAATGCCATCATTAATAGGACTAGTTACAATACAAACAGACGATTCAAAAACAACTTTATATCTTTTATCACAAAATTGACTAATGCTTAGTAAATTATGCTTTAAACCATCAACTAATAAAATATTTTCAATATATTTGGAGGGAGTGATACCAATGTTACCTATATCGATGATCTTTCCTTTGCCATTATCTCCAAAGGTGACCATCCCTCCATCCTTAGCATCAAGAGTGATGAATTGGGATTCATCACCAGTCATGTGTCTCGAGCATCCACTGTCAAGATACCATTTCCTGTTTTCTCCTTGGGATGCTAGACACACCTGCAAGCAAAAGTCAAGTTTTTGTTTTAGGTACCCAAGCTTTCTTGGATCTTTTTTGGTTAGTCATAATAGTTCCTTTTGGAATCCATATTTTCTTTATAGTTGAGTTTACAGACTTGTTAGAGAAGCAAGTGTATGACTTATATCCTACTCTACCACATTTGAAGCAAGTAATATTAGAAGACTTGTTACTTAAAGAGTTTACATAAATATTTTTCAGATATTTTTGTTTCTTCAAGGGGTTATAGCCAAGTCCAGCCTTATCATACACGGATTTTTGATTATCAAGAATCATATTGAGTTTATTTGAACTCAAAGTGAACTTTTCTACTATTGATTTTAGCTTGGCAATTTCATTCTTTAAGCTTTGATTTTCTTGAAGCAGGGTGGATTTCTCAATTGAAATATTTTCAGTTTGTTTCAATAAAGTTTGATTTTTCAATTTTAGCTCTTTGTTCTTCATCCCTAGTTTCTTTAATTCATCAACTAAATCATAGAAAGCTTCATGTAATTCTTCAAATGTAAAGTCACTAGGAGTTTCAGAAATTACCTCATTTTCGTGTGCCATAAGGCACAGGTTGGTTTGTTCGGTTGAGTTTTTCTCTTCGAAGCTTGAGTCATCACTCGCACTCTAAGTGGCCATCATGGCCTTCTTCTTGTACTTCTTGGGACCCTTCTTCAGTTGTGGGCATTCGGACTTGAAGTGTCCCGGCTTCTTGCATTCATAGCAGATAAGGGGTTGGTCTTTCTCTTTTTCTTTGCTCTGTTTTCCTTTTGTGAATGGCCTCTTCCTCATCCCTTGTTTCCTTTTTCTCAAAAATTTCTTGAATCTTCGGGTAATGAGTGCCATCTCTTCATCTTGTTCTTCATCTTCAGTATCATCAGTTTCTTCATCTGGTGGAGCTGTGGATTTGAGGGCAATGGTTCTCTTCTTTTTGACATCTTCCTCTTGATGTTGCTTCATGCTCAGCTCATGAGTCATCAATGATCCAAGAAGCTCTTCCAAGGGTAGAATGTTCAAGTCCTTGGCTTCTTGGATGGCGGTCACTTTGGCTTTCCAAGTTCTTGGTAAGGACCTGAGAATCTTTCTTACAAGTTCACTGTTAGTATAGGACTTACCAAGACTCTTTAAGCCATTTATAATATCAGTAAAGCGAGTAAACATTTCAGTTATGGACTCATCATGCTCCATTTTAAACAATTCATATTTATGCACAAGCATGTTGATTTTAGACTCCTTTACTTGATTGGTTCCTTCATGGGTTACTTCTAACCTATCCCATATTTCTTTAGCAGACGAGCAAGTAGAAATGCGATTAAATTTGTTAGCATCAAGAGCACAATAAAGAATATTCATAGCTTTAGCATTTAATTGGGCCATTTTCTTATCAACCTCATCCCATTCTTTCTCGGGTTTGGCTGATTCCACACCATCTATACTTTTAGTGGGTGTGTGAGGACCGTTCACTATGATACTCCACATATCATAGTCGAGTGCTTAAATGAATATTTTCATCCGAGCTTTCCAACAGGTGTAATTAGACCCATTGAAAAGTGAAGGTCGGTTGGTGGATTGCCCCTCGGCTAGAGAAGTGCTAACTTGAGTTGCCATAGATCTTTGACTCTTTGATTATTTAGATCAAAGTAGGGCTAGAGCACCGGGCTCTGATACCACTTGTTGCCCAGCTATGCAACCCAAGAGGAGGGGGTGAATTGGATTTCTAAAAATTTTAAGCTTAACTTATGACTTATGAAAAATGTTTGACAAAAGCTAAATAAATAGGGAGAGTAAAATTAATTCAAGGCTAATGGCTAAAAGCTAGAATGCAAGAGAATAATGAAGAGTTAAAGAAGAGCAATTAGGCACACCACAAACAAAAGGATTTATAGTGGTTCGGTGCCAACCTTGCACCTACATCAACTCCTCAAGCTCCTACTTGGGAATTTCAATCCACTAATCTTTTATTCAACCCAAATACAAACGTCGGAAACTCCGACTCTAGCTATCCCAAGCTAGTCCACTTGTTTCTCGGGTACAAGCCAACCCTATACACTCCGATTCAAGGTTCGGATCAACCTTCCCTTGTTTTGGAACCCTTCCAAAACAAAAACAATAACACAAACAAGGTATAACAATAAATAGCACAAGTAAGCACAAAGAAAGCTCCTTTAATGAGCGTATGAGACTTTAAATACTCTTTACTCAAGAAGAAGAAGATCCTTTTTGATTTCCTCAAGGTGGTTGGAGACTAGAATGTGCACTTGAGGAGTTGGTGAGCTTGGATCAAAGGCTTCTTGAATGCTTTGAGTGAGCTCTTGCTTAGGACTGAAAAGTTTGCTTGAAATCCTTTTTTCAAAATCTCTTTTCTTGAATCCTCTCTCTTTTCTTCTTCACTATACTTCTTTTTGATTTCCACCTTTTTGTCCCTTTTATAGCTTTAAGAAATAGTGAAAAATATTCTAGGCTGAAAAAGAGCCGTTAGATCACAATAAATGAGCATTAAAAGTATTTAAAATGGGTTAAAAATTAGTCGTTGCGAAAAAATCTCGTCACAGCGGTCGACTCATGCCTGGGGGTCGACTCATGGGTCGACCTCTGTGGAAGAACACCAGAAAACAATCAGAAGACAAGGTTCTGTGATTTTTGGCCTAAAAACAGCAGGGGTCGACTCATGGGTCGACTCATGCCTTGGGGGTCGACTCATGGATCGACTTACAGGTTTTGCCAAGCCAAAAAATCTGCGTGCCAAACAGCTCATTGTGCCATGAGTTGACTCATGGGTCGACTCATGATTTTCTAACATGCATATCTTTCAAAATACAAGTCCAAAAATAATAAAATTTTCACCAATGGATCACAAATCTTTTGTTCTATCATTTGATGCTTTCAAATCAGAGTTTTGATAAAATTACGATTTTGCCCCTGAAAAACAATAAGTCTTTTTCAAACGAAAATCATTAGTATCCCTTCAAATGCTTTGTAATCATCAAAATCAATCTAAAGAGCAACACTTTTCTTATGAAGGATATATCTCAATAAAGCTAGTAATCATCCAATTTGATGATCCTATGGTGCTAATCGATAAAGAGAATTATATATTTTATTTTCAATTTTTTCTTATACTCAAATTTCAATTTAAGTACCGAGTTAAAATCTTCATGAAAAAGAAATGACTAAGATTCATACTGAGCTAAAAAAATCACTGCCACCATTAAGACAACTCTGTGTTGATTCTGATCTGTTTTGAATCCAAACCGAACTTACATTTCATAGATTAGAGTTAGATTATATATGGATCTGATTCGATTCAAATAATCTGTTGGGTCAAAGACTTTCTCATACAATCTATATTTTTATACCCTATATTCGTAATATTTTTTATCAGCAAGCAAGACATGGGCCACTAGCTTGACCTAAAGACCTTTGGCGCCGGTCAAAACACTACCTCTGCACGGAACTGAAGGCGGTGACCAAGTACTACCAGTCGGATCACAGCAGACTTTTCTTCTGACGCGCTTAGGCAAATGACTTCACGTTCATGTTATTAGCCCGCAAGAATAGTCCGGGAAGAAACAATTGAAGATTTCCCTTCCCACCTACATAAATACAATTGGTAATGTGGCGAGTTATCCACCGTGGGATTTGGCGTGGTTCATTGACCTGGTCGCAGCAATGATTAGACCTTTTCTTCGCCACTCAGTCCCTCCCATAAGGGTCTTGTCAAACCATCGATGCAAGTCTCTTTCCCGCAAGGAAAATTCCTCCCCTGGAGTCGTGTAGATGTTGCACAAGTCCATCATCGATCCTTTATACATGGACGCCAAGAACAAAAGGCCAGAAAACACACCTTACACATTATCTATGCAAGGCTCTTTCCTATGAGGAAAATTCCGCCCAAGAGGGAAAGAAGTCCCTCAACTGGGATTCTAGTAAATTTTTTAACATAAGTAAGATCTAGTGAAGAGGAGATAACTTTTAACATTCTATTTTGCTTTATCGATGCTTTGAATAGCGTAGTTTCGTACCCAAGAGATTGCTTGCTAAAGGAATGCTTACCGAAGGTTTTTTTTCCTAGTCTTAGAAAAAATCAATGTTAGGAGTACCCGATATTCTCCGACATTTACCCGGCAATCTTCGACAAAAGCATACCATTTTCCTACTCTAAATATAGCCTCTCCAATCGATTTCGTACCATCACCGACTCCGCCATAAGAGAAAATCAAAGCTTTGAATCAGTTCCTCTCGCTGCTTGGTTGTTGCACAACTCCAACATCTTTATATATATAGGCACCAAGAACAAAAGGCCAGCAAACACACCTTACACCATATAAGCATCATCTTAGAACAATATGTATGTGACCAGGCCTCTCTCCCATTACCATAACAACCCCCATGCTCTCTCTGAGTACCCGCCAGAAGGTCCCGGTTCTGGTATTCTTGTGATCAAAGATGAAGAGGCTGAGAGTGAACAAGTGTGCTGTTGGGGACTCTGCAAAGATTCGAGGATTTATGGCCTCCCATTCCCTCAAAATACCAAGATTAAAGTTCGATATACCACCAGCCACCAAGGTGCAAACGGCCAGAGTCACAGTACGACCTATAGAGATGATGTCTTCTTCATTCCAGCCATTGCCCAGCCGTTATCATCAAATAGGTACCATGTTATCAGAGCAGATGGAAGAAACAAAGGGTAAATCTTCTACCTAAGCTCTATTAACATGTCGATTGTATGCTTCGCTTCTGGCCTCTCTTTGCCCAGTTTCACGTCAATAGCTGCCTTCAGAATTAGAAGCATAGCTGTCCAACCTATCGCATTCATCATCCTTGAGGTTTTCATTTTATTTATTATATTATAATTATTCAGATTTTAAAGTTTTGAGGATGCACCGAGTCGTACTTCACTGTTGTTGAGGAAACAACAACACGAGAGAATAATAATCTTGCATGTTTTGATGGTAATTCTCAGGAAAGCAGCCACATGTTCGAGAGAGGAGGATATGACCACATGTTGTTTTTGTTCATTTGCTAATGATGTCGCATCAAGTCCTTTAGATCACACAGATATTTATCAGCAAGTAGAGATCATCTGTCACAGAAATAAGTTTCACGCCAAGGCAGTAGCTTCTGATGGAATTCCCCCAGAATATCTTAGAAGGAAAGGTTGGCGGGCCTACACTTCGGATTCAACTAATTACTACTTAACCGAAGCTCGAGGCCTTGATGTGTCTCTTAGGAATAGATTGCCTGATCTGGACTTCAACATTTCTACAAAACGCTCTCCTGCCATTGTTGTGGGGAAGTGGTACTGCCCTTTTATGTTCATAAAGGAAGGTGACCGATTAAAAGACCAAATGAAAAGATCCATGTTCTATAACTTGACTCTCCAGCAATTCTGGGAGGAGATCTATAGCTGTGAGAATGATGGCAAGGAAGGAAACGATGTGAACCTAAGTATTGGTGTTAGAAGGCACATGGCGTTGCTGAACGGTAGTGAAGTAGTCCATGACAGCAGAGAGGTGGTCGATGGAATGGTGTGGTTCAAGCCTGTCAACTCTGGGGAGAGGGGATTGGGTTTGAGTCTAGCAATATGGGAGAGGATGCGGTGGGAGGAAGAAAGAGGTGGGTGGATTGGTGGTCAAGAGAATGTGGAAAGGCTAGAGGTGTATGGAGGAGAGAATGGATGGAAGAAGTTTGGTTGCTATGCATTGGTGGAATCATTTGTTCTGAAAAGAATGGATGGTACCGTGGCTTTAACCTATGACTTCAAGCACACTAACAAAATTCGAACCAAATGGGAATGAGAGCTTTCCATCATCTTTACATTTTGTCTTAGTTATTTAATTATTACCATTTATTTTCTAGAATGAGTGTATGAGTATGTGTACCATTTGGTTGAAACTGGAAGTTTGGAACAGAATACATGCATTATTGTATATAATCGAAGTTTGGGTCACGATCATGCATGTTTTTATCAAAGTTTTAGCATCTCTAACACATTATTGATAGGGATGCCAGATCAGCTATGTTGTATGTGATACAAGTGTCTTGGTGTGATTCACATATATAGTATTAATTACTTTGTTCCAGCAGAAATTTTCTATTTCGTCCATGCCACGCAATCAACCTATTGGATCACAAACTGGTGTATTTTTTGCTTTTTCAGACCACCAGAGACTATTTCCCTCCTTTGTGGGTTAGCTCTAACCGAAGTCAAAACATATTTAAAAAATAGTTCCCACCTTTGTAGGTGTATCCACATCGACTATGCATTTTAGAATTGTGGTTACCATATAGCGAATTGCTTTTTGTTAAAATCTCTATCAGGAAATCTTTGCTTCCAAAATTTCTATTGACAAAAGTTCGATACCAACAGCATCTCAAATAGAGCCAAAAGACCAAGTGGAGAAGTTCATGTTCCACGAGATTACTCTTAAGCAATTTTGGGAAGAGATCTATAGTTGCGATAATCATGGTGAAGACAAAAAATGTTGTGGAGATAAATGTTGGTGTTATGAGAGTGAAAGGCAATCTTAAAAATCTTCAAATCAAAATTGATGTCTACTTGGGTGGTTGTCCCTTATGCCATGATCTGGTTGAATCTATTATATATATGTTCACTGTGTGCCCTTTTACTACTATCTTATGGAATACTTTCTATTCTTCCCTCTTGATACTTGTTTCTATAGGTGATCTTTGAGATCTTTATACTAAATGGAGATGCCACGTTTTCTTAAAAGCCCTACGAAATATAGTGTTTATGCTCATTTTAGTCATCGTTTGGTACTACTAGTAAGAAAGAAATGCCTAAATCTTTTTGAGAACAACCTCTAATCCTCACTCTAGTGTCTTTTGAAGTGTTTCATGTTCTAAATGGTTGGTCTTTACTACGTGGGCATAAAGAACTTCCAGGCTTCTATAAATTATGAGAGATTTAAAAGTGTTGCTAGCTCTACACTTAAGACTTGAATGGTTGGAAGATTTCTCGCTCTTCCCACTTTTGAAAATACACTCTGCCGCTTCTAGGAGACCATGATGGAGGTCTCTGCAGCCCTGTGATTATCCACATGATCACTCTTTATACCGTATTTTGATTGTAACAGATACTAATCTTCTTCATCTCTTTGTTGCCCTTACCACTGATGAAGCATCCTTCTTTTCAAATCTTAATTGGCTGATTTCAGACCTATTTATGAAAGAGGTTTTGATGAAAAAGAGGAGCTATTTGTTTTTTTATTTTTCTTCTTACAATCAAGAGTGCGTATAAGGATCTATAAATACAAATATGTAGACCCAAATATAGATAGGGAATAACAAGAATATGCCAGAAACCCAAATATAGATAGGGAATAACAAGAATATGCCAGAGAATAATCAAGAATATACTAAGGAATAAATCCTTGGACCTTTAATTGGATAGTTTTTCAATTAAGTTCAATCCTTCCAATACTCCCCCTCAAGATGAGGCGAAGATATCTCGAAGCCCCATCTTATCAATCAATCCAGAAAAAGACACTGAGCTAAGTCCTTTGGTTAGAATATCTGCCACCTGATCAGAAGACCGAATATAGGTAATGCAGATCTGACCCTGATTAATCTTTTCCTTGATAAAATGACGGTCAATCTCGATGTGTTTAGTACGATCATGCTGTATTGAATTGCTTACAATCTCAATTGCTGCTTTGTTGTCACAATACAACCGAAGAGAAAATTTGTTTAGAAGTTATAATTCCTTAAGCAACTTCTGAACCCAAAGAAGTTCACATATGCCTAGAGCCATTGCTCTATATTCAGCTTCTGCTGATGATCTAGCCACCACTGACTGTTTCTTACTTCTCCAGGTAACTAAATTACCCCCTACATATGTATAATATCCAGAAGTAGATCGCCTATCATCCAATGACCCAGCCCAATCTGCATCAGTGAATCCCTCTACCTGGAAGGTGTTATGTTGTGAGAACATCAAACCACGACCAGGACATCCTTTCAGGTAGCGTAATACTCTGAAAGCTCTCTCCATGTGTGATTTTCATGAATCATGCATGTATTGACTGATGACACCGACAGCATAGGCTATATCTGGTCTTGTATGTGAAAGATATATCAACCTTCCAACCAACCACTGGTACCTTTCTCGATCAACAGGAGCTCCACCATCTGTCACTGTTCGATGATTCTGATTTATTGGAGTAGTAGCAGGCTTACACCCCAACATCCCAATCTCAGAAAGCAAATCTAGTACATATTTTCGTTGTGACAGAAAAATACCTTTAGATGATCGTCCAACTTCTATGCCCAAAAAATATCTTAGTGGACACAGATCTTTTACCTCAAATGCTTGTTTTAGTTTTTCTTTGAGTTGTTTAATCTCATGATGGTCATTTCCTGTTATTACAATATCATCAACATAAACCAAGAGTATAGTTTTCTTTCCCTTGAGATGCCTATAGAATAGAGTATTATCTGCATTACTCTGTTTATATCCCATTCCTTTTACAGTCCGATTGAATCGATCAAACCATGTTCGAGGAGACTGTTTAAGGCCATAAAGTGAGCGCTTTAGTTTGCAGACTTTTTCAATAGTTGCTCTGGTCTCAAATTCTGGTGGTATTTGCATGTATACTTCCTCCTGAAGATCTCCATGAAGAAATACATTCTTCACATCTAACTAATGTAATTCCCAGCCAAAATTAGCAGCACATGATATCAGTGTTCGAACAGAGTTTATCTTGGCCACTGGAGCAAAGGTTTCATCATAGTCTACTCCATATATTTGAGTGTAGCCCTTTGCTACTAGTCGAGCTTTGTATCTTTCCACCTTGCCTTCTGGAGTCTGCTTTATAGTGTACACCCACTTACACCCTACAGGATGCTTACCAGCTGGTAGAGTGACCAGATCCCACGTCTGATTTTTGGATAAAGCAATTATCTCTTCTAACATTGCTTCCTTTCACTTAGGTTCTGCCATAGCCTTTTGCCAGGTACTAGGAATACAGACAGAGTCTAATGCAGCTACAAAGCTTTGATAAGATGGAGACACATTTTTATATAAAACATAATTAGCGATATCATAACGGTAACGAGCAGGAGGAACAATTGAGCGAGTACCCTTCCATTTTGCAATAGGAATATTAAGATTAGAAATGGAAAGAGTAGTAGAGATATTGTTACCATTAGGAGACTCTGGAGAAGAAGCTTCAAGTGGTGGAGACACTTGGACAGTTGGTGGTGAATGCACACTGGACTCTTCTTCACTGGACTCTTCTTCTTTCTCAATACTAGGCTCCCTCTGAACATCATTACTATGATACTCCTCCTGGGCATCAGAATTTTTTGGTGTGTATAGAAAGTCACCCGGAAGAAGTAATTCTGGTGTCTTATTATCAGATAGACGACTTTCATAATAAGCTTCAGTTTCTCGAAAAGTAACATCCATAGTAACAAATATTCGCCGCTCAGGGGGATAATAGCACTTGTATCCCTTTTGAGTAGCAGGGTAACCGACAAAGACACATTTTAATGCTCGTGGATCTAGTTTTTCTACTGAAGGTCTATGATCGCGAGCAAAACAAACACATCCAAAGACCCTAGGAGTGACTACATAATCAGTAGACCCTTTCAAACATTGTATGGGGGACTTAAACCCGAGTGTTCTTAGAGGCATACGATTGATCAAGTAAGCCGCTGTCAAGACAGCCTCACCCCACAAAAATTTAGGAACTTGCATGGTAAAAAGTAAGGATCGGGCTACTTCCAATAAGTGCCGATTTTTTCTTTCGGCAACTCCATTTTGAGCAGGAGTATCAACACAAGTGGTTTGATGAATAATTCTGTGAGTGTGAAGATACGCACGGAACTCCTGATTAATATATTCTGTGCCATTGTTAGAACGTAAAATTTTAATTTTGACACCAAACTGAGTACCTACAAGTTTATGAAACTCTTTAAAGCAGTTTAAAACTTCCATCTTTTCCTTCAATAAATAGACCCAAGTCACTCGACTAAAATAATCAATGAAGGTAACAAACCACCTATGGCCCATGAGAATATTAGTACTACATGGTCCCCATACATCAGAGTGAATTAAAACAAAAGGTTTAGAACTTCTAATTTCAGATATAGGAAATACTGCTCTGGTGTGTTTAGCCAACTCATAATGATCACAAACTAACAAATTTTTATTGCATTTAGTTGATAAAGACGGAAATAAGCGACTAAGAATAGAAAAAAGAATGTGACCCAGCCTACGATGATGTAACATAAGTTCTGAAGTGGCACCTTCAACAGACAATGCATACCTCGTTAAAGAAGAATTCATATTTTTTTCATCAGTTGATAGATAATAGAGTCCATTGTGCAATCTACCACCCCCAAGTATCTTCTCCATTTTCAGCTCCTGAAATAGACAATGAGAAGGCCAAAAAGTGACAGAGCAATTCAAATCTCTAGTAACAGAGCTGATAGAGAGTAAATTTGTAGGAAAGGATGGAACATGCAATACTGATGATAATCTTAAACTAGGAGTACAGTCAATGGATCCTTTTTCTGAGACAGGGGTAAAGGATCCATCAGCTATTCGGACTTTGTCATGTCCTGAACATGGTGAATAGGAAATAAAACTATTAGATGTCCCTGTCATGTGACTGGATGCTCCTGAGTCTATTACCCAGGAGTTGGATATTCTGCAAGTAAATGCATGTGATAATTTATATGGAGTACCTGAGTGTGCAAAAAGAGAGGAGTCAAGATATCTGTCCTAGAGGCTAGACTGTTCCAGAGTAGGTGTGGTGTTAGAAGATGATTCATACTTTTCCATCATTCGTTGGAAGGTCTGATACTCTTCTGCAGATAAGCTGTGTACAGCACTCTCGGTCTCTTCAGAGAGATTGGCTTGGATAGATCCACGAACATGATTCTGTCCTCTAGTTCTTCCACCACTATGACGACCACCACGGCCCCGACTACTACGCCCAGGCTGATTTGGGCGGCCATGGAGATCCCAGCAAAATGCCTTAGTGTGCCCAGGCTTTTTACAATGAAAACATACCTTCTCACCTACCTGCTGTGGCTGTACAGTAAGAGCTGATCTTACAGAACTATTGGAGTCAGAAGTCACTTGTCGCCATGTCTCCTCGCTTAAAACAGTAGAGAAGACTTGACCTAAACTAGGTAAAATATCTCTGGCGAGAAGCTGAACTCTGACAGATTCATATTCCGGATTCAGACCATATAGAAAGTCCTGAACCCGTTCTTCTTCTAAATATTTCTGAAATCCATCAACATCGATGGAGCATTATGGAACAAATGTTCTATAATGATCAGCTTCAGACCAGAGACATTTCAACTCGGTGGCATATTCAGTGATAGATAAATCTCCCTGACGAAGCTGACGTAATTGAGAACGGATCTCAAATGCTTGAGCAGAATTCTGCTTTTGTGAGAACATTTGGGCCACTATCTCCCAAACTTCCTGTGCAGTCTCCAGTAGTTGCACACTTCTGACCACATTCGATGTCATGGTATTTAGAAGAAACGCCAGAACAGCAGAGTTCTCCATTCTCTATTGAGCCATATCCTGCTCATTATTAGCAGGTTTCCTCTTTGTGCCGGTGAGATATCCCTCCAAACCTCATCCTTGTACAAGTAGACGAGTGCTCCTCTCCCATTGTAAATATGTTGCTGGGCCATCAAGTTTTACAGCCACTTGAAGAGCATTCAGCGATCCACTATCTCTTGACGAACCCCCTGATCGAGTGGCAACTGTAATAAGCCGATCCAGTAGACCTTCAAGATCTTGCATAGTAATTAGATTGGCCATACAGATAAAATATGAACGATAATCTCACTGGCACACTATCAATGAATCACAACACACACGAATCATCGGAGACACATTATCAATGAATCACCAAACACACGAATCACCAGACACACTGTAACTGCAGGCTTCTTAAGTATCTAGCCATAAAAGTTTCTCTTTTTTTCTTTTTTTTTTCTTTTTTTTTGTTTTCTATTTTTTTTTTGTTTTGTTTTTTTTTTGAAATAAATAAAAGGTTAAAAGAAAGAACTGTGGTTTTATTTGTTACCGACTATGTATCCCGTGAAGCACGGGATTGTCGAGGGTGATGCCATCGCCGGTGACGCCGTCAGCAAGGAAGACGATGGCTGGTGTCGGGAATTCGGCCGTGAAGAGGTTTTGGTGGAGGCGTTGGAGGGATTTTGGGGCTGCGATGACGAGCTACGGATGGACTAGGCGGAAGCGGAGGCTTCGGAGGGATTTCGGTCGGGAAGAAAGGGGGCTGCGGTGACTGGGAAGAAGGGGGTTGCGGATGACTCGACGAAGGGCAGCTCGTGGAAGGATCGGACGGCGGCGATGGTCCAATAGAGCACTAGGAGCGAGATGCCGTGGTTGGTGATCTGGAAGAAACCCCAGTCGTGGGAGGCGGCGCGGATGAGATCGATGGGTCGATGGTGGGGATGATGGGCTCGACGGAGGCGGTCGAGGAGGAAGGGAGCTGCGATGGCTGCGGTGGCTGCGGTGGCAGCGATTCGCTGTGAATCAGGAGGAAGAAGGAGCGATGGCGACGGTAGAGGCGGTATCAGCAGTGGAGGGAAGAGAAAGGTTTTAAGAAAGAGAAAAAAAAAATGGAAGAGAAGGGTTTTAAGAAGGGGAAGAAAAAAATGGATCAGAACCTGAGTGCTCTGATACCATGATGAAAAAGAGAAGGAGCTATTTGTTTTTTTTATTTTTTCTTCTTACAATCAAGAGTAAATACAAGGATCTATAAATACAAATATGTAGACCCAAATATAGATAGGAAATAACAAGAATATGCCAGAGACCCAAATATAGATAGGGAATAACAAGAATATGCCAAAGAATAATCAAGAATATGCTAAGGAATAAATCCCTGGACCTTTAATTGGATAGTTTTCCAATTAAGTTCAATCCTTCCAATAGGTTTCTTGAAGGTGTTGGTTTTGGCTCTATCTTCTACATATCTCACAGAAGGTGTTGGTTTCTTGGAGGCTGTCTAAATTTGTTTACATTGAAAAGTCTGTAACAAACATCAGGCTGCCTCTGGGACAATTCTGGGTGTGATTACACCATTTTCTTCACTTTTGGTCCTCTCTGTTATCTTTTACTAATCTTTGTGCATATCCTTTGTCATTGTACATATTTTATCTTTTAAACTTTCTTGTTTCTTGATTTTTGTTAGTAAAGTTTGGTGAGTAATGGAGGCTGTGACCTCGTTAGTTGGTGGTGATGAGGTGGAGAGTGTAGATGTGGAAGTTTATGGAGAGGATGGGTGGACGAACTGCGATTGCTACTTGTTGGTGGAAAGGTTTGCTATGACAAGAATGGATGGAAGCTTGGCTCTAACCTATGATTTTAAGCATACTAACATGATTCGAACTAAATCGGGATGAAAGCCCTATCAACCATCATAAAATCTACCCTTATTGTTGGTTTTTAGCATTTGTTTGTAACATGAGTGCATTATATGAATACCTAATATGTTACTGCATTCAGAAGACGAGTATTCATTTCTCTTGCAATGGTCTGTCTGTATAATTGGGCCCAAAATCCTATAAGATTGATAGATTAAGTCAAAAAAAACGTCAATAAATCATTTTATCTCTATATAGGATTCAAGCCAATCTATTCCAAACACTCCGGGGTACTTGCGAATACAAGCCAAACCCAAACTGAATTTTCTAAATTGCACTAATTAAAACTATACCCAGAAATCCCATGGGATTGTTTGGGCCTAATTAACGAAACAAGCCTTTAATGATGAATAGACCCAATCTAGCGTCCATCTTATGTTACCATTTCACTTCTAGTTTCATCACCTCCCCTAATGGACATTTTCTCATTTGAAGTAATTCGGGGGTGGTGGTGCTGGTATCATCTTTGGTCAGCACCGGAGGAGGATGTGGGGCATGTAAAACAGAGGGTTTTGAGGGATGGGTAGCATGGGTACGCGGGTGGAGAAAGAGAGGAGGGAGATGAGAAGAGTTGCTAAAGTAGGAGGCAAGCTATAGAGGGAGAAGTAGATAAGGGGAGAGATGGAGAGAAGGATGATCATTGGTGGACAGGGTGTAAATACGTCGGGTCAGACTGGATTATGAGTGACTTCGATCCGATCTGATTCCTCGATTGGATTCTAATATTGGATCCAGATCTAGCCCAATAGAAGATCGAATTGGATCAGATCAGGTCTATGTCAAAAATTATCCCATTAGGTCATTTGGATCGGGTCAGGTTCATGTATAACCTAATCCCAACCTAAAAAATTTGGATCCAATTCGCGACCAAATCCAAGGCAGACTCAGTTCATATAAAAAACCAATATATGGAAAGTTATGACAAAAAAAAAAAATATTATTTTATTTTAGCTATTAATTTATAAGTAATCTACAATTTTTAACTACTAGAGCTCAAATATTATTTAAGAAAACTTTAACATAAAATTTCATAGATAAACGGATGCTATTAAATATTATAATAGCTTTGATACATTACTATCAAGAACTAACTAAAATATAGCTATAATCTAGAGGGAAAAAATGAATATCGAAACCAACTCGACGATTTTATTCAGTTCTCTGCTACATCTCTATTTTTTCTTGATAACTGAAATATCCTTTCTACTTTTGGTACAGTGTTTATTCTGTAATCCAAATAAACAAATCATAATACACAAATAAATTGATGGCCTTCACCTTGAAAGCATATACAAGATAAATATAAAATATACTATCAGTTGGTAGAGACCAACAATCTAAGTATAAATACAATTTCTCAGAATCTCACAGTCAAATTAAGCAAAACTGTATTACAAATAATAATGCTACAAGAGCATTTGGAATTCTAATCCCACTCTATTTGCTCTATGATTTACATATTGGATCCAATATTGAATTTGGATCGGATCAGGTCCGAATTTAGTAAACTCATATCCGATCCGAAAAATTGAATGGATCCAATTTTAGAATCCGATCTGATCCTGTGGATCCTTTAAAATAGATTGGATCAGGTCTAAGCAGGTCAGATCATGGGTCAACCCGATCCATTTGCAGCCTTTTCGGTAGGGTAGCTTTAGCCAGGCCGGACAAGTGGACAAATAAGTAGGGTGAGGCAAGTGAATTAGAGATATTTTTCCTTCTTACGCATCAAAATATATGTTATATATAAATATATTATTTATATTATATACGATATATACTAATATATAACTAATGTAAAATAATATACTATTTATCAAGATATAATATATTTCACAAACCTAGGCCTACTGAATTTTTAGTCTCATGTTGAAAAATCAGGCTCTGTCTTGGCTCTTGGGCTTGATATTTGCATTCAAACTTGATAAAATTCAGGTTAAGTGAACCGAATAGAATTTTTTTTGCACTAGTCCATTATAACCCTCTATTTAGCAATCAAAAATTCTGGATTTTAACTTTGTAGTGCATTGTAGTATCAAGATCTACATAATTATAGCATAAATAGATTTTCCTTCCTAAAAAAAATGCAATGCAAGGTATGTTGTGGCCTAGGGAAGCAGCCTAGGATTGGATCATTGTGCAATTTTCTTGTATGAAAAATATTAAATAGGGACTAAACTGATTTCATTGATAAAATGAAAGATAGAATAAAAAGAGGAACCAAAGATAAACAAGTATATAAAGTAGATAAGATGTATTTATTATACTTTTATAAAAATCTATTGTCACATTCTGAACAGATCGAAAGTGCAAATATATATTTAGTCCCACATCGACTATACACTAGGTAGATATATATTGGGTACCCATAAAAGGCCATGTAACCCAAATAATATCCTTTCGCTCATCTTTTTGGGTAAGGCTCTCAGTCGTCTTTAATGGTATCATAGTAGACGTAGTTCATAGTTATGTAGACTAGAAAACATTGCAACACGAGTCCATTAAGCCTAACCATAGGCTAATCCTAATGTTTGTAATTGAATTTGTGGTATTTGTGAATAGATTTGTATGGATTTGAATCTTTAGCCTGATGAAGAGGTTAGGGCATAAACAAAGACAGTATATGAGGATCCATATGAGTGTATTTAGTCCCCCATTGACTATGCATTAAACAGATTTTTAGTACTTATGTAGGCCAAAAAATCCAAATATTACCTTTCGATTCACATTTTTGGATAAGATCTTCCATCGTTATACTAATCTGACCAAGGGTTTGGATCATTGATTTAATCTAAGTTGAGATAAAAATATATTAAAAAAATAAAACTATTAAAATAAAATATATAATATAAAATATTAAAAAAATTATATTAAATACCATTATTACTTTTTAATTACAACTTGAATAAAATGAATCATGAACTATTTATTTTAAAGAAATTTTAGAAAATATATATAAATATATGAATGTATTAAAGTTATTGACTTTTTAAATATTTTAAATAAAAAATATTTTCAATATATTATAAAGAATAAAATATATTTTTTAGTTTTTAACGAAAGGAAGAGGATTGAATTTTTTATAAAAATAACTAGTTGTCAAAATATAAAATACCATAACATTTTTGAAATAATATATTTTATAATATGAATAAGTTTTTAATAATTATGATAAAATATTATTATATATTAAACGTCATTATTTCATGGTGGTTAATTAGCACAGCCGAATCTAAATTTAAGAAATCTTTAATATCTATATCCAATATCTGATAAAATATAATAATTTCTATTTGGAGCCAATCCAAACCAGATATAGAAACAAATTCGGTCGGATATTGTGTTCTTTGGTAATACATATGAATTCTTGTGGACTACCGGCAATTGGTTTTACAGGCACGTGTATCAGGCCTTTTAGGCCTAGCTAGTTGACAGAATCTCCTGAACAATATTACTTTCCACGTACCAATTATTTTTTTTTTGAATATGAGATAATAAAAAAACAAATAGGACGACTTAGATAATCAATGCTCACAGTACTGGGATTTGTTCGTGTTCATTTAACTGGAGCCCCATACTGTAAGTCACAGTACAGAAGTAATAGTAACGTCCGTGCGAGAATGCTTGGAAGATAGCATTGTACGCCAGAAAAAGACAGGCGATAGTATTCATTTTAATAGTTGGTCTCCAATTGCAATCTCAATAATTTTGCCATTCCTTGTGTGCACACATGCCATGCGTATCTATTGATGGAAAAGTTATAAATCAAACTGTATATATTCTCCGCATTGGGCATTGGCCTAGCTAGACTTATAATTTCCAAATAATTCAAAAAAACATAGGCAAAAGTAATTATTTGTCTAAAATGTTCTTTCTTAAAGAAACTCTTCCAGTTTGGGTCTATTCATGTTTATTGTAATTAAAAGTTAGAAGTCAAATTAGATGTTAAAGTAAATGACTTTCAAAAATTTATGTTTTGAGTTGGATTATATGCTTTACAATAATATCTTGAAAAGGAACCAATGATTCAAAATCAATGAGAGACCATCCAACTCTAAGATCCAAACTGTTGAAGATGATTGTACACTATAAAAGAATTTTAGAAATTAAAATTTAGGTGTTTTGATGATCTCTGATATAATCATTAAATAACTATTAAAATAGATGGTCTAATAGTAAGAAACCATGTTTTACTGTAATCTAATCGTCAAAACATAATAAATTTAAATCTACTCATATTTTAAGATGTATAGATTATGATTTATAAAATAAATTTCTAATTTATATACCTTACCATGTATTCTACTATACTAATGCAATTTATGCAGTTAATTTTATCACAACATAATAGGCTAAAAATGGTCAAAATATATGAATTTTAATTTATAGATTTTCTTGTAGTCTAGGTCATATTCAATAATTTGAATTTTTAATATAGTTATCAATGATTTTGAATTGTAACCCCTTTTAGAAGAAGCTAATACGAAGCATATAGTCCATTTTTTACGGTAGCTGGTTAAACATTGACATCCCACAACCTACGTATCCAATTTTCTATAATTATCTTCCTCTTCTTCTTCTTCTTTCTTCCGCTTCTTTTTCGGAAACCTTCATGGAACATTCTGAAAAAATTCAAAAAGCATTCTTACGTTATTGAAGTTACTCTACCTTAAGATGACAAAATATATATGACCCAACCCATCAATCTAATCCGCATTCGACCCATTTAAATAGGTTTCGATTGGAATAAACATGTTCAAGTCATAAATGGATTGACTTCTTTAACTTATTTATTATGTGGGTTGGGTTAAGTTTCTAATCTTCTAATATATTTAACCTATTTAATCTTATATGAATCGGGTCGGATCGAATATCCATTTAAAATTTGCTCCCTTTAAACCAAAGCCCGCTCCTGACTACTCCCCATTTAAAATTTAAAACTCAAAAGTTAGAAACCAATGCCTAGTAGCCCACCCGATCCATATATATTTTTTCATATATTCTCACATGGCCCTACCTACCATTGAAATTTGCATTTTCTCTCCTCTCCTATCTACCATCCCCCTTCTCGAAACCCTATCTCCCACCTCCCGACCACATCCTCCAGCAATGGACCAACAGCAACAGTAGAAGTTGGTTGTGATCCTAGACACCGATCTAGTCCCTTCGAGGCCCTCGTCACACAACTAATTTCCTCCATCAATGGCCATCGCTTGTAGACGGAGTCCCTTTTCCACCTCTACCATAACCTCCATCCTAATGGTCGATGCTTTCACCACCTGTCTTTACTCTTTATCTTCTCTTTCTACCTCGAGATCTATACCATATCCACCATCCTTCTCCACAAGCTCCTCACCTGCAACTCCACCCCTTCCCCCACCATCGACGGTTTCTCCTCACCGTCCTACCTCTGGTCTCACCTCTCTCCAGCCTCCCAAGCCTCGCTCAAGTGACTCGAAGAGGCCTTGTCAAGCAGTGGGTCGGTGATTGTTTAACTAAATATTATAATTAATTATTAATTTTTTTATTTAATATCTATTTATTAAATAGGTTAAATGAGTTAGATTGGATTTTTTATTTATTAAGTAAGATAGGTTCAATTTTTAAAATCTAACTTGTTTAATAAATAGGTCAAATTTAGATTTGGACTATTTTGATCTGATTTAAATTGGACTCAACCTGTTTATGATCCAATCTGACCTGATTGCCACCCCTAACTCCACCTCCTTTCCTATGCCATGCAAAGAACCTCTCTACTCCAATATTAAGTACAAAATGCAAATAAAAATATGAAAGTATAGTTCAAACTAGGTCTCATCACTTTCAAGAAGCTTGCTACTAAAGTAACCTAGTCTTGTTAATTCTTGAAAAAATTATTTAGAGGTCCTTAGATTGACTTGGACTTACTTTTAAGTCTCTGAACTTCTCAGGTGGAATAAAATCTCGTTAAACTGCTTAAGAAATTATTTTTAGGTCCCTACCATCCACAAGTTTATGTTCAAGTTATACAGATTTATTTTCAGATTACATAGGTTATAGATTACACAGTACTTTGGTTACCTAATTTTAATAACTGGTTATGCAAATTTATGTTCAAGTTACATAGATATATATCTTGATTACACTGTTATCTTCTCCGATTATATAATTTTATTATTTGGTTATATGATTGGACGACAGGGATCTAAAAATAACTCTTTAAGTAGTTCAAAGAAATTTTATTCCACCTAAAAAGTTCAAAGACTTAAAAGTAAGTCCAGATCAATCTAGAGACCTACAGATAATTTTTTCTTAAATTTTCTATCTACCTTGATATAATTAATAGACTTTAAGTGAAAGTAAAATCAATAAAGACAACCTGGGATGAGAATTTTAAAAGGAAATTTATGGCAGGGCCATGTAAGGAAAAAAAGAAAAAGAAAAAATTGATTGGTAATAATATGCAAAAAGTAATATCATTATTTATTGAGAAGATGAATGTACCAAGAATATGTTGACATAGAGGAGAATCTTCAACACTATTTGGCATAATGTTAAAGTCTAAGAAAACAAACATGTAAGACAGAGTTCCCATACTTCATGCCTCATGGGTTACTTCGGCATGGAAGATGCTGACAAGTTTTCCCATATTTTAAGCTTATAAATAAAGCAAGCAAATGAAACCTTTGGCTTTGATGTCACTGGAAAGAGGAACGCCTCCTCTTTCACAACCATATTTATATTTTTTAAAAAAATTAATATAATTCAATATAACACCAAAGTAATAATCCAAATAACTTGACCGATATTTCCAAAGTGCCCCATTTTAGGGCATATAAAATTTTGGGGTCCCCCCACCCTTAATGGTTCAAGCCCGAAGGGCTGCAAGCCTTTGCTAGGACAGTTGAAGCCCGCCTATGGCTTGCCGTGTGTCCGCGTTATCCGGGCATCCCAATAGGAACATGTGATTTAGGGTACCCCCAATCCTAGAGTACAGTACTAGTACACGTACCTAAATGCGTGCTCCTTAATTCACGCACAAATAAAAATATATACCATCGTAGGTGTAGGAAAAGGCGTAGACCACCCCGCTTGCTTTTCCGGGACTCCTGGCCTGAACCTTTCTTCGCACTCCTGGCCTGGCATCCTGGGCATGGGTGAGAACTGCAGACACCTTTCTTCGCACCCACAAAAATTGTGGACAAATCCAAAGTAGGTGAATGGTTTCAAGGCATTTTCCTCCGTAGTTTGTCTGGTTAAGCAGAAGGTTGCTGTTGGTGGTAACAGTGGAAGCTCAATTGGATAGCAGATCACTCAATTCTATATTTGAGATAAAATAAGAGATGTAAAAAAAAAAATACTTGCTAATATTCTTCGTTCATTTTTTAGCCATACCAGAATGGTAGAGAACAAGAGTTTATATAGATACTTATGATCCTTCAAAAATCCCTACATGAGTTACATATGACTTAATAATATTTTATTATTATTTTTTTAATAAAATATAAAATTATGATATTTTTTATTAAGCCAATAAATCCAAAAATTAATTTCACCACATTTTCTTGAGATTTGACTCCGTATATTTATTTCATTTGTTATGACATAATTCTTCTATTACACCAAAATATAACTTATGAAATTAATTTAGATATTCAACACTCGTGGCCCTAACTCAAGTTCGTTTAAGATATATCTAAGATTTGAATCTATTTTATTACATCAATTAATTAACTAAAAATATACTAAAAGAAATAAAAGTGATTTAAAAAATATAGATCTATATGTTACATCATATTATTAGATATCTTGAGATTCATCAGTTTATGTTGATGAAGATATTAAGGACTGAAAATTTTTATATGCTAAAATATTTAATAAGATGGATGATTCACATCATTCTAATATGAACACATCTAAAAAATTTAGAAAATAAGATGTTGAGGCAGCCACAATATCAATCCATACAATCTCGATCAAATGCTCGGCGATAAAGGATGCTATCCAATCGGTAGCCCCCATTCACCGTACGATAAACATGCCTATCAAAGAAGAAGATACCTGCTAGTCTCACCATGCACCACATGTCGTACAAAAGAGGATGAGCACCGGCTTTCTGGCGCTACGTCTAGACCGTAGCTCAGTCGCCCTCCACCAGAAAGGGTCTTCTCGATGAACTTTTATTCAACCACCTAACATGGGATACTACTTTCAAATCTCAATGTTGGCCATAGGCAACAAGCATGTCTGGAAGTAGAAAATTGGTGTCTGCTTTACAACAAACCTGAAACATATCAAATGCCAGATACTAATACAAATCAAGATTTAGGCAAGAAGTAAACCATAGTTCATCATAATAATGAGGTTTATAGTCCTTCAGGTTTCAGTAAATGATAAACTGGCCATCTTTCTTCTAAAATATAATGAAGCAGCCGCACATGGGAATCCAATGCATGGCCTAGCAGGAAGGATTTGATCCCGGGGGAAAGCTGGGTTGGGCTGCTTAGATCTGTTTTTCAGAGGACAAAATGTACTTGAGACCACGACAAAAGGAGAGCTTGGTGGGGGCATGTGGAGCTCTAAAGGTTAGAAGCCCCAACGTGGACACCATGTGAGTTAACAATCTCTCTCTCTCCCTATCTTTTTTTTTTTTTTACCTCAAAGCCGATTGTGAGTAGTAGAAAAGGGATGTGCCCCCACATTCATCACCATGTTTTCCGGATCCTGCCAATCCACTTTTTGCACCGCCTCAATAATGAGGGAAGAAAAAGGAGTAGAAGAAAATATCACCAAAATCCAAAAGAATAAGATATAAACCAATTGGCCTAAAAGCTACATCACTTCACGTGGAGAAGAAAAGGCATTGAAAAAGAAAAGAGGCAGGGGTTGTTTTTAGTTGTTATATACTCTTCTTCTTCTTCTATCTATCAAATTTTATATATTTTATATCCACAAAAAATCTTTAATTTCATGAAGAAACCCTAGCTTTGTGATCAATAGGTGTACATGCACTATGATATTTGATCAGTCAAAAGTTTTAAACAATCTTTTCGCCATTCACTGTTTCTTTTTGTTGTTCTCCAACAACACGCTAGAATTATTCACTGTTCAGAATGAGCCCATACGTAGTCCTTGTCAATAATAGTCATTCTTGGCATTTTTCTTGTTGGAATTAACAATACCTACTGAAACATGATCAACAAACATAATGGACATTTTGTCTTAGAAAAGTACCAGCATGTGACTGTAGAATTTTCTAGCAAATAATTATCTTAAAAAGATGTAGCCCTTGCATTTATAAAATGATAAGTTTATCCATGATATTTAAATTTTACAGACTCAAAAGAATTATCTGAACTTATCTGCGCGCGTAACCATCCTTAAATTTATAAGAACTCCCATGCATCCTTGCTTCTTCAAGATAAGATTGAGTAGACTTCTGCAAATTATATTTGAAGTGAAAAGGTTACAAAATTTGAATTGTGTCCCCGAAGAACTAGGAAAAAGCGATTAGATTTGTTTCCTTGACTTTAATTTTTAAGATATGTATAGATAACATTTGCATGCGCAATTAAACCCGTGCTTAGTTGGTGGCAATTTAACAATTAGCATTGCCATATAGGTTGCTCGTAACTTGTTCCTATGTTAATATATTGATGAAAAAGTTAGGGTTTTTTCACTTGAAATACGGACCTACTTGGTATTGTTTGTGGGTGTGGGCCTTGGGGCACCATGTGCATGCATGTGGAGTGTCTCTTCCCACAAGGACCCACTCGCTTACCCCTCCCCTAGTGACCCAAAATTAATTGCTCTTCTACTTATTCCTCCCCTTGAGCAGTCTCATTTCTCCCCTTTCAAACTCAATATTTTTCTTCTTCCTCTTTCACGTTTGTTTGTATCTGTCCCTCTGGTAGCGTACGTTCTCAAAGCACACGTCCTAAAACAGTGCACAAGTAAAGACAAAGAAAACTTTCAAATGACCTCAAACCCGCCTACCTTTTAAGCAAATGCCGTTCTTTATCCTCCCATCATAGACCACAATATCAGCATAATATAAAGAAGCTCCCATCTAAATCAGACAGCCATCTCTTGCTCGCTTACTTCTCTTCTAGCCTCACCACCATGGTAAGACCCGTTAATTAGAATGTAAGAGTGGAGTCGTGATGTAAGAAAAGCCCCATGCATTGCTTTTAAACATATATGCCAAGACTTTTGTCTCTCTACCTTGCTTTCCCAATCACTACCATGCAAGCCTCGAACACATTCAAGCAAGCCTTCCTCAAGCGCATGCTCCTGGGGCTTCAGCTAGCTGGTGTCTCATCCAAGTGTATGACCATCCAAGAGAGAAAGAGTGCCATCAAGCTCTCGGCCGATGTCGCCATGGCCTGCGCTAGAGGCAGCACAAATTGGAGTCGTGCCATCGTCACAGACCTTTCAAAACAAGAGAAGAACAAGGTCCTTCTGAGGAGCATACTGGGCAAAGATTTCGAGAGGCTAATCAAGCCATGCCACCACACATGGAAGATCCCGAGGAGTAAGAAGATCTTAAAGAGGAGCTTTAGAGAGTGTTCTAGGAGGAGGAAGGGTCTACGTGCACCACATGGCCTTGCAACAAGTGTTCTTGCTAGGGTTTTGGTGAAGAAGAGGACTCAGGTGCTCAAGAGACTCATACCAGGTGGTGAGTATTTGGATGGCTCCTATTTGCTGGATGAGACTTTAGACTATGCCATCTCTCTCCGAGCTCAGGTTGATCTCATGCAGCGCCTTTCAAAAGCCTTTGAAGCCTCAAAACTCGGGTAAGTTCCAAGCATTACCTCCCTTTGAAAGCTGTGCTCCTGTCTCATTGCTTAGGATAAATTATTCGAGGGTAAGTCAGTAAATTAATTATTTTTGCAGTTTGGTATATTTGTATGCATTCATTCAATCCTTCTGCACCCTTCGATTATCATTTTTCTGCCCACAGATCTCATAACGTATGCACGTTGCAAGCAAGAGGGGATTCATATGCTGACAAATGAGGATTTCTGAGATGCCTGCCTTTGGGACTCCGAAAACCAGAAGACAAAGCAACTCGATCTGGCCCAACAAAGGTTTCAAAGCTTGCAGCATGGAAGGAAAATTTATGTAGCTTAGCCCGTTATTGCTACTGAAGAGGGTGAAGCTTATTTATGTTGGTTTCTACATAAAGACCAAACCGCAGAAAAGCATGAGCTTGGGTTGGTTAATGATATTGTAAGATTGCATTGTGAAAGAAGGATGTTAGGGTTTCCAAAGCTTCGGATCGCATTTCCATGTTTATGGTATTATTAGCTAATAAATTTAGGATTGCAGTACCGTATGAAGTCAAAAATTAAGGTATCTCAACTATCTAACACGAGAATAACTTTCCAAATGAAGTTTCTTCCTTTTGTTTTGGGAGAACAGATGGAGGAAACCCACCAAGATTTCATTGAGAAAATAATTCAAAAAATGCATCAAGAGCCTCTCGCAGCTAAAATACATGGTTTCCAAATGGATTTTTATATGCCAAAGAACAACAGCAATGTCCGCTTCAGACATCCATGCACAGCCTATGATTTCAGTTTGGACATGAAACAAATTGTGGCTCACAAGGGCTATATTATACAATGGAAACACATGAGAACCCACAAGGAACCATGAGGAACTGATTCCCAATGTACCTTTCCCTTCACAGGTTGTCACAATTCAGGATCTTATCTAAAAAATAATTATTGGAAGGTATTATTTAAATTTTTTGGTACTGTATAAGTATCTATAATTTACCCAATACCTAGCCGATGTGGGACTAGATGCAAGCTCACACAAGTCCTTGTATACTCCCTCATTTAAACTTTGGTATATATCCTTGCCATGCCAAAGATATGAATCCATTAAGTCCGATCACAAATATCATGATCAGTCTATGGTCAATCCATATTAGTTTATGCTGCAACGTCCCATTGTTCATATAGGCCATAAGCTAGTTCCATTCTGATACTATTTATCACAACCCAAGACCTCATCCAAAATAGTATGAAAATATATATAAGTGTATATTTAGTCTCACATCGACTATGCATTAAGTAGATCTTAGATATTTATATAAAGTCAGAAAATCCAAATAACAACTTTCGATTAGCCTTTTTAGGTGAGGTTCTAGTTTGTTATAAATGGTATCAAAATAGAATAGATCCATGGCCTATGTGAACTGGGGGAAATTGCAGCACGAGCCTGGTACAGTAGATCACAAGTTGATCACGGTGTTTGCAATTATATTTGATTGAATTTAGACTCTCAACCTGATGAGGATACTAGGGCTCAATAGGAAGGAGTATGTGAGAATCTATGTCGGCATATATTTTATCCTACATCGACTAAGTACTGGTAGATCTTCAATACTTATATAGGGCCAAGAAATCCAAATCTTGGATGAGATCCAAATTTATTATATATAATTATATATACTTATTGATGAGATGCTACATTTCCCAATGACAAGTGTATACAATTTGCGGAGAATGTTATCAAGTTTTAGCAATTATCTGAATAGTTTCAACCACATTAGAAGCATGACACGCACTATTACATGTTGAACATGATCAAAAGTATCCAAAATTTGTTAAATTAATTTATTGTAATAGAATTTCTAGTTTACTTGAGTATTTCTTTTGGATGTTCAAGCCCTACTGATTATTGAGCCCACTAACTTTTAGAATATTGTGAAAAATAAGTTTTTTTCAGGTTGGACATAAAACGTTGTGTCTCGTAAACTTTAAAGATCCAATCTCCTATCACTGATCAATTGTCAATTCTAGCATATAAATGAGCTGAAAAATGTAACAAGTCAGAAACTTGCTTGGGGCTATTACTATATTTCAGAGTATAGTGCCAATTTTTTAGGTTTGAGATTTTAAGAATGGTTGGTAAGGTCGCGGCATCATGGGTAGTGTTAGAAGATAATACAACTTTCCTGGTTGGTCTTTAATTCAGGTTCAGAGGTCTTTGATAGTGTGCATATTGATAGAGGGTACACACCCCGAACTTGTCCAAATAATATGAGTATAAAATAAGGATGGATAACATACCATCAAGTACTAAGATAGTAGTCGATCATTGACTATCAAATTGGCTTTTAAGGTTTGACAAAAGGTAATGGGGTCAATGGACCAATCATTCATGACCAATAGCAAATCTATTATCTAATAGACAAAAGCAGCCAAGAACCTAAAAACTAAGGTTTCAAAATCACCCAAGGCCAAGCCAAAATGGTTAGTTAATCATCTCAATTCAACATTTGTGGTTGTTGGTGCTCAAATTTAGGTCTGGAGAAGAATGCTTCCTAGATAAGTACCCATAAAGTTGACCACCAACATATTGGAAAAAAGTTGGACAGTAATGCCTTTGAAAATTACCTTCCACTTCATGTTTAGTATGATCATACGATTGTCTTGTAGCTTTCTTAACAGGAGAATCAAGTGTTGATAAAACTACACAATAGTGTAGGAATATAAAACCTGCATGCCCTGTTAACACAACTCTGCCCATAAAAGAAATTTGTGCAGTGCGGATATCTACTTTTTAGGCTCTTTCTCTGACTTAACAGAGGAATGCAGTTCCTGTATCAGACCTTGTTTTCCTGTTCCTTTTCTTGACTCAAACTCAAATTCACTACAATCTTTGAGGGTCCAGTTGCATGAGATTAATTTGTATTGCCAATAATGTAAGCTTCTCCTCCCACCAAGAACTCTTCCATTCTCTATCAAATGCTGCAATGGAATAATGCCAGGATGAAAGGAACCAACTGTTAGACACTGCTAAAGCTTTGTTCCAACCACACAAAGGTGATTCAAAACATTCTAAAATGTCCATATTGGCACCCCACAATAACCAATGGCATATGATCGATGAGGTTCATCTTGTCCACAGATCTGTCGAGATGGGCCAGCACAAGCGAATAATATGAATGAGCCAACTGAAAGAAATCAAAGCAAACGGTACTCGAATGTCTGCAAACTTGGCTTCACAGACAAATAAATAACAGGAAAAAGCACAGCAACAATAGGTCTCTCTTTTCCTACATGCATACATACACTACCCAAAAGCCTCAGTAACTTCAGCACAGCAAAACCCGTCTCTAGATATAACACAGTTTTATGACTGAATGCACTCAGAAAAAAACAAGTCATACTTAACAAGTACCTGCTGTAAGCATGCCAAACATCTGGCATTCATCATAATACTAACTGATCCATTCTGCTCATGCTGAGAAATGCCATCGGTGGATTAGCAGTTTAAACAACAGACCAGGTGATCAGAAACAATGCCCTAAAAGTGATCCAAATCTATTGAGTGGGACAGAAGCATGGAAACCAGTATGGGCAACACCACTATATATCACAATGGTGTTATGTGAATGGAAGGGGAGTAGGGGACCCTCATACTAAGGAATCACCTAAATCGGATGGAGTTCAGTTAACAGAACATGCAGACATCCCACGTTTGATGCTCAGCTTTTGCTTTTGTTATCATTTGGGAACCTGTCATCGCTGGAAGACAAAAGAAAGAGAATCATGTATAACATGCCATGCCATTTTTGGGCATGGGAAATTTGACAGTCGGATATTTTGTAGGATCACCCGCAGGTTTATTAACTCTGGTTGCCAGTTTTGCTTCAGCAGTATTATTGTTGAAATCACTGTAGCCACTGAGCTCACAAGGGGCTGGAATCTTTGACACAGAGGTGATAAAAAGAAGGTGGGGTCTCAAGAAACTAACCACATATTTGTCCATCGCATTATAAGCATAAATGATAGCAGTACAATTAAAACCAAACAGGACTGTTACCAACTGCTTTCTAGCAAAGAGCATCAGTGAAAGGTAGGATGTCAACTTTACCAATTTGATAAATGTGACCTACATAAATAATAAAGAGAAGGCATGGACAGTAACTGTTATATATGTACATAAGAACAGCTTTGCTGTGATGGTGAACCAGACTGGTGCAGAACATGCAAACATTCTCCACATCTGTGTCAACATAGTATGTCCATCAACAACAAATGAATGCGTTGATTATAACACAGCAGTAGAAGCCGGTGGAGACCTGATCTCAGACTCTGCTATCAACATACTAATTCATGTGCAAATGAGGGTCAGCCTTGATGCAATTGTAAGGTTGCTTCTTTGTGACCTGGAGGTCATGAGTTCAAAATATGAAAAATCTCTGTATATGGGGGGAAGGCTGCATATATCTAATCCTCCCTAAACAGTACAATAATGGGAGACTTATGCACTGAGCTGCCCTTTAATTGATCTAGCAAATATAATCAACTTCATTAGTGTTATTCTCACGGTGGCTTCAGTAGATGTTATCAACAATACTCAATAGTGGACTCTAACTATATCCATGAGTAAATTCATTTTATTTATCAGCAAAAAGACCTACTATTACTCTTGGTGGTCAATATCATAGATCCGTTGCAAACATAGAAAAAATAAGGATGTTGGGCAGCTATCCATCACCCATCTCATACAATAATTTCAAGTGGAAGCTCTGTTGAGAATCTACTGAAATGTTTTTTTAAACAGGAGATGAAAGGTAATTGCCATTTCTGTAGATGCTACATATATGTAGTCTTTGTAGTCTTCAAAGGGCAGAGTTGAGTATATGAATAAGCATAAATCAGGGAAAGCAATAATGGAGAAAGCTAAAAATATCTTCCAACCATGGTTGCTATTCCACTAATATCAATTTATCAACTAATTTGTGACATTTGCTAGTGTTATTCACTAGCATCAGTGTAACGAAAAGGTAAACTATTAGGATAACTAACCATAATATATAGAATCTCAAGGAGACATCCAAACTATATTTTTTCTGCTCCAAAATAGCTTATACGGCTATATGCAAATCTTTGTGTGCGAAAATTGGTAAAGCTTTAGGCTGCATTTGGTAGCCGGCAATCTATCCAGATTGTTGGTAATTTAAAGAGACCCATCAAATTATCACGTTTGGTATGTTTTTAGGATTAGTAATCCAGATTACCTCTCATGAGATAATCTGGATTACCAAAGAAAGAGGTGGCTATCTAGATTATCACGTATTTGATAATCTTCTAATAATTTTTTTGGATAAAAATATTCTAAAAAAATTTGGATGATCTTCTTCCCCGTGTTGGGCAGCGGAAAGAAGGGGGCCAAAACCGGCTCCGTTCTCCACAAAATCCGACCGACAATGGCTCCAAAATCGGCGAATCGGCTGGCGCCGCCGTCTCCCAACCATCGGCCAATGATAGCCATCGGAAAGCAAGAGAAAAACATCGGTCAAGATGGGTTTCTACGACCCCACTTTCCCCCTTTTTTTTCTTTGTTTGGTTAACCAAGCCGCCGGCGAGCTACATTCGGCGCCATCAGCTGTCCAGATATTGTCGTCGGAGTCATCGCTGCCTCCCCGAATGGCAGCCTGAAGTCATTGCACGGAGAAGAAGGACATGACGTGGAGGAGCCGGCGGTCCCTTTCTCTCCTCTCTTTTTTTTTTTTGTCTGATGTGAGGAAGGGGAAGATCGGGCTCAGCAGGGATCAAGCGACGCTAGTTGCCGCCGGCGACGCCATACCGGACAGCCGCGGGGTGGGGTGCGGGGGATTGACAGCACGGGTGGGTGAAGGCGGCGATGGAGGCCATTGCGAAGGGCGCAGAGTGAGGGTTTGCCAGAGAGCGAGGGGACGGTGCAGGGGGTGGTACGGACAGTCGGAGGGGCCGAGGGCGGTGCCGGAGATGCGACTGTCAGGGGGCCGGGGGCAGAGCAGTCGGGGGTTAGAGGGCTGTGGCGTGCAAGGGAAGGAGAAGGAAGGAAAAAAATAAAAATAAAAATAATAAAATTATAATATATAATATATTTTTATTTTTTTATTCTAAAAAGTTCAAAATTTTGTGCATGGGGTGTGATTTTTAATAAATTTGATTTAAGAGTATTTTAAAAATTTGCTGTTATATTGCCAGTAATCTGATTGTCATACCAAATATGTCAATCAAGATTTTTAGTAATTTTACTGTAATATTACCTGTGTGTACCAAACACAGTAATCAATATTATTGACAATCTATATAAATTGCAGATAATCCAGATAACCAAGTAATCTAAATTATCATTATTTGACAATGCACTAAATGCAACCTTATTGAAATGGTAAGATAGAACAAACTTGGGCCCTTGAGAATCCAAGAAAACAATGATACAAATTATTGAAGTGTGTCTCCTGCATAAAGCTCATCCACATCCATTTCCACAAGGGAATCTTCCAACTTGTTAGCACTTTGTAAGGATATTGGGAACACACCACACCTACAGGGAACATCGAGAATCTCATCCAGAACTTCGGCAAGCTTAAGAGGGCCTATCTCCATTGGCCTGAGTAACAACACTCATCAATTGACCTTCTACAGCAAGAACCTCAGCAAACACCTCCATAGACTACTCTAGCACAAGAATAAGAACCCTAAGCTTTTAGATGAAAGGATGCCAAGCCAATAGGAGGTTTCCATCATAATCCTGAGCATACCAAAAGGAGGTTTCCATGCCAACAGTGTAGGAGGAAAAGCTTATCAAAGAGCAATAATACTCTAATTCTGATCCCAAGCATAGTCCAAGACCTTACCATCCTCTGAGAAAACCTTAAGCCAATGCATAATGTTTCTTTTTTGCCTTCAATTATACCGACAATGGATTTGAATTAACCTTCATTGGTTTTATTTACTTATAAATTTTCTCAACCACCTGACAAGGAATCAAGGAACAGAGCAGTTTGGCAACAATGATGTTTAACACACCTTCACCAGGCAGATATACTTCTTGAACAATCAATAAATTTACACCAATTTCGGAAAGTGTGCCTGGATTAATTCAATGATCTTATAATCAATAAACAAGTGATTGGCTTGTCCTCTCCAGCTTTCCAAAACATAACACATAACTGGGAGGATTGGATATTTTTAAGGACCGCAGTTTTGGTAAGACTAGCAATGAGAATTTTCTGTAGAACTACCATATGACACACACACACACACACACACACAAAAGAAGAAGAAGAAGAAAAGAGGAGTTTCACTCTAGGGTTGCATGCCTGCTAGAGACATAAGCAAATCGATATTTCAGGTGCACCACTACGAATGCACTCAAACAAGAAGAGTGTGGGAGAAAACCCTCCAAGTATATGGGATTGAGACGCATATATCCTCCCTTCTAAGAAGTATGCAATCATTCATAAGTAAAACCAAAAGATTCTATTCTCTTCGTCCACTCCTAAGAGAATGCCTCTATTTTTCATGCTGCAAACAACGTGTTCATTTATGTAATTAGAGGACCAAGAATCAATGCTTCCCAAGCTTCAGCCGTCCTCCAAGGTTTACAAAATAGAGTCTTCAATTTACTAGTATCCAACCGTCACCACAAAAGTGTATCCTATCCCTCTTCTCAACTCAAACTCAAACTAACAACTCTTTGGTCATGCATAGTGGAGATCTTTCCAAGGTTTCTAGATTTATTTATGTAATTGACTCATACATAATTAAGAACAACCATGATGGGGTATTCATCTCCAAAACAAGCATGCTTCCGTATGATATACAATTTGATCAACTCAAACATGTGAGTTACTGGGCAATAACATTTCACAAACAGCAATGATCAAAAAATTTATTAGTCCCTTCCCTCTCACATCAGTCTATTATGATAGGATTCTGAAATGGGACATGTTTCCCTAGAATCCTATGCACTAGATTGTTAACATTTTTTGTCGCTACCAAAACTTATATAACCCCTAATTTGCACACACTGTAGTAGAACAATAAAAGGATTAGATTTTCTATTATGACTAATCAACTTGACACTATGTTCTGAGTTTATTACTGTTTGACTAGTTCTTATGGAACTCTATTTGAAATTAGAGATGGCAATGAGTAGGATTTGGATCGGATATTGTACTACCCATCTCCAAATTCGAACTTAATGTCCTATACCCAAATCCTACCCAATACCCAATCGGGTAAGAAAAGAGATATCCATCTCCATACTCAATGGGTTCGAAGATACCCACGGATAACCCATTTTCCCATACCTGCCCCATATCTATCCCATACCTAAAAAAAATAAACAACAAAAATAATTTTGTGCATATTATCAATCAAAACAAAATTACCAATTCAACATAGAACATAATTTATAAGTTCAGATTTATAGAAATCAAACATAGAAATAGAATTACAATTCAACATAGAATATATAAATAATCAAAATAATTTTATGCATATTATCAATCAAAATAAAATTATCAAAATAAAATTACAAACATATATATTCGGATATCAGTTTGGATATTATCCATATCCATAGGCTCGAGTCGAGTTCGAGTTCAGATTCGAATTCGAATTCGGATAGAAAATAGCACTATCCATACCCTACCTATATCCGTACTATAGTTTTTGGGTTTTACCCAAATCCAAATCCAAATCTAGTCAAACCCTGTTTTTTAAATTTGATCGAATTTGGATAGGATGCATATCCATCGAGTCGGATCGATTTTACCATTCCTATTTAGAATTGCTTAAAAAACTTTCAGCCATATTAATCGTTCATGTCCCTATTCTATCTTAAAATTCATTCCACCAAAGGGTCGTCTTACCTATTACTTGATCTCAATCTATTTGTGCTATTTCAATGATTGACTTAAAAAAACGCGGTTCTACTTCCACAAAAAATCAATAAATCTTTGTTTTTACTTGCCATTCAGCTAAATTTCACTGCCTCATATGAGGGGGATAAAGACTAAACTTGTACAGTTTAGGATTATCATATTTAAAGCATCGTATGAAGCTTCTGTCATATGCTCCCTGTGCCATGACTAGTTGTTGTTATGATTACAACATCAGTCTCTTGTCATGTAGTGATACTAAATTCCACAAGCAACAATGTTGTGATACTAAACATACAATGATTTTCTCGGTAATGCCATAAGTTATTTGTTCTACACTGAATCGAACCGAAGAAGAGCGCATCTGGGCTGTTTTTTTCCCCTCCATTTTGTCGTATATGCTAGCTGCAGGTTGGCACATACTGCTAGAACCCTTTTTCTCATACGGTCTTCTTCCTATGTTTCTTTAGTTAATTTCATAATTTAGATGCCTGCACTTTTAGTTTTGTTGGGATATCTAATTTTGCCCGACCCATGCTCGACATAACTGACCAATTATCAATTCTTCGATCAAGTCTGATAATTTCAACTAAAAAGTCAGCACATTGTTCGAGTCCTAATCATCCAGCTCTTAATCCCGACAACTACTCGGCCTTTAGGATCGATTTCTAATCAAACAACGGAGTACCGTATGATCTTGGGATGGCTGGTATTTGATGCCGAGCCCTAGTCAATGAATGAGCAACGCCGATCTTTGGAATCGGTCGGCACTTTCGATCGATCCCTCATCAAGCGGCTCTCAACGCCGACCTTGGGACGTCCATAATATAATTCCTACTTATCATTGACCAGACCAATTCACAGTCGGTCAACCGACTGAATGTCGGCGACTATGATGGACAGTCGGACTCATATTGCAGAATGAGTCTAAGCCAAATTACAACACGGTCACCCGACTCTCAATCGGCGATAAGGATGTGGACATCCGACTATTAGCCGGACGTGCCGACAAACATTCGGATGCTCTCAATCGACCCCTTAGTCAGATCAAATCAACTGTGAAGGCTCGACCGACTCTTCAGCCGATGTCTAGTCAGTATCAGAATCACGAACCGACAGTCATTCGAGATCCTATAAGTACCGACATTCGGCGGCACACTCAAACAACCGACATAACATCAGCATATCAAAAACTGCTAGCGTAGAAGGCACGCAACAACCATATACCATGATCATTAGTAGGCACTAACTGCCCACACCACGATCGTGTAATGCTGGAATAAGTGAAACCTACGTATCTGACCGTTACAAACAGTTACCAGTGAATTATCTATAAAAGAAAGATAAATGAACAACTGTGATAAGGACTTCTGGGCTGATATTCTGTCTCTTTAAAAATTTATCTGTTATTCACCACTCTCCACTGACTTAAGCATTGGAGGATCTCCATCGGACACAACTCCAGTTAGCGTGAACTTCTTTTGCAGGTGTTCTTCTCCAGCAATGAGCGTAACAGGAGATTGACCGCAACAGATTGGTGCACCAGGTAGGAGGAGATAACAAGAAATTATAACAAAAATCAGAGCTTGAAATAACTCCACAAGATCCACAAGACAATCTTCCCACCAGGAAGACTTCTCTCTTCTACCTCCAATGGCAGAGCCCAGCTCTTCACGCCCTGTGGTCACTACAGATGTTCAAATTGCTACTTTAATGCAGCAAATAAAAGTATAGATGGAGGCTGTACACAGCCTCCAACAACAACAGCAACAACAGCAGCCGTCAGATTGAAAGAATCAGCACTGCGCCAGATGCCATCAAGACACAATCGCCGCGCACCATGATGATCACCTTCTCCACCCCCTGAATAATGACAGGTTGGACAATCCCATGTTGAGCCTCAACCATCCAGGCACTTCCAGCGTGCCGGCCACAAAGAGTGATGGTCTCCTCCCTCTTACCATCATAGTGCAAAGAAGGGGAAGCATCCTTGCTCATCACCAAGTTCTTCCCCTTCAAGTTCTTCTGGAGAAGATTCTGCGCCAAGAGCATCCCAACAATAATGACTCAACGACTATGAGCACAGACTGAGGGAGTTCAACCATCGACTTACACAGGTCCAAGTGGATGGCCGTGGGTTCTCTGACGATCCGGACATCCACTCGACGCCACCCTTCACCCGATGCATTCAAGATGAGCCTATTCTAGCTCATTTCAAGATGCCACGGGTGGAGCCATACGATGGCTCCACCGATCCCATCGACTACCTGGAGAGCTACAAGGCTCTCATGATGATCTAGGGTACGATCGATACCTTACTCTACAGGGCCTTCTCGAAAACTCTTTGAAAGGCGGTCCGAGCTTGGTACTCAGGACTTGGTCTTAGGAGCATCCACTCCTTTGACCAATTAAGTTAATAGTTTGCGGCGCACTTCCGTACTAGCAAGAAGATGCCTCGCACCTCTGCTAACCTCTTCTCCATCAAGCAACGAGAAGAGAAATCTCTTAAAGACTATGGCACGTTTCAATGCCACCACGTTAGATGTCTACAACCTGAACCAAGACACGACAATGGCAGTCGTGAGCCAGGGATTATGCCGATCATGCTTCACTTATTCCCTAGACAAAAATAGTGCCAAAGTCATTTTCTGAGTTCCTCACTCGAACGTAGAAATACATCTAGGCAGAAGAAGCTGTCGCTGCTTGAGACGATAGGGAAGGTAGAGGAACTTCCAAGAAAACGAAGATCGGTGAAGGATCTGATCAATGACAGTTTGAAAAGGAGCCTTCTTGACAACGATCGATGTCGAGTCTGAAGAATCCAAATTACAAGTACGATAACTATACTCCACTTGTGGCTCCTCGATCTCAAATCCTCATGGAGGAAAGCTATCTTCGAAGGCCTCTACCGATGCAGGCTCCACCATATTCCTACAATCGAAATAGATATTATTGGTTCTACCACGACCACAGACATGACATCGATGAATGCATCCAATTGAAGGATTCGAGGCCATCATCTGCATAGGGTATCTTAAGAAATTTGTCCAAGGTCGACAACCTGAAATTGTTACTGAGGAATCCTTGCCACCGAGTGAAGAAATTTTCAACCAACCAACTGCAAGGGTAATCCACATGATCTCAGGCTGACAAAGAAACTGTGGTCAAGTTCTGGAGAGGCATCATTTACAAAGCAATGACAAAACAAATCTACAAGTATATCAGTAAAGATGTCTTACAATCTAAAAAAATATGTTCAGTTTTCAACACTTGTGTATTCAACTATCTGCAAGATTGATATGCTGTCGATGACTCATCAGTTTATCTACACAACGACCTGACTCCTGATCGGTCAAAAAGAAATATGAGTTTTGATTCAAGCTCTGAAGGGCCACAACCCAATTGCTAGTCGGTCAAAAAGAAATACAAGCTCCAGCTCAAGCCCCAAAGGGCCACGACCCGACTCCTAGTTGTCGAAAAAAAATACGAGCTCCGGCTCAAGCCCTGAAGGGCTACGACCCGACTCCTGATCGGTCGAAAAGAAATACAAGCTCTGACTCAAGCTCCGAAGGGTCACGACCCGACTCCTGATTGGTCGAAAAAAAATACGAGCTCCAGCTCAAGCCTCGAAGGGCCACGATCCGACTCCTGATCGATCGAAAGAAATATGAGCTCCAACTCAAGCCCCGAAGGGCCAAAGTCAATATCAATCTCCAGATTGATAAGTCCGGAAAGGATCAGGAACTAACTCCGATCGATAAAAGACCGACTTTGGTCGGTAAATAATCAATGACTACCAATATGGTGAATATCCAACAACCATCCAAGCATGAAAAGAAAGGTAAAAGAGTCAGCACTTCAGCTCTGGCCAATTCTACTTCAGCCTTGGCCGACTCCAACTTGGCCCTCAATTAGAAAATTTTTCCTCATTCTAACTCCTTGACGATAAAAGTGATCGCAGAATCCAAAGATAAATCATGATAGAAGATACTCCCATCATCCAAGGTAACGAGTCACCTTGAACTTAAGAGTGAGGGGTGACTGTTGGGATATCTGATTTTGCCCGACCCATACTTGGCATAACCAATGAATTATCAATTCTCCGACCAAGCCCGACAATTTCAACTAAAGGATCGACCAGCACATTGTCCAAGCCCTGATTGTCTAGCTCTTAATCCTGACAACTACTCGATCTCTGGGATTGATTCCTACTCAATTAGTGGAGTATCGTACCATCTCAAGACGGCTAGTATTTGGCATCGAGCCCTAGTCGGCGAATGAGCAACGTCGACCTTTGGTCGGTTGGCACCTTCGATCGATCCCTCATCGAGTGGTTCTCAATGCCGACCTTGGGACGTCCATAATATAATTCCGACTTATCATTGGCCAGACCGATTCATAGTTGGCCGATCGACTGAATGTCAGTGACTACGATGGACCATCGGACTCATATTGCAGAATGAGTCTCAGCCAAATTACAACACAATCACTCGACTCTCAATCGGTGATAAGGATGTGGACATCCGACTATTAGCCAGACACACCGACAAACATTCAGATGCTCTCAATCGACCCCTTAGCCAGATCAAGTCAACCATGAAAGCTCGACCGACTCTTCAGCCATTGTCTAGTCATTACCAGAATCATGAACCGATAGTCATTCGGGATCTTACAAGTACCGACATTCGGTCGGCACACTCAAACAACCGACATAACATCGGTATATCAGAAACTGCCAGCGCAAAAGGTGCGCGATAGCCATATACCATGATCATTAGTGGGCACTAACTGCCCACACCACGATCGTGTAATGTCGGAATAAGTGAAATCCATATGTCTGATCATTACAAATAGTTACCAGCGAATTATCTATAAAAAGAAAGTAAACGAACAGCTATGGTAAGGACTTCTGGGCTGATATTCTGCCTCTCTAAAACTTTATCTGTTGTTTACCACTTCCTACTGACTTAAGCATCGGAGAGTCTCTGTCGAACATAACTTCGATTAGCGTGGACTTCTTTTGTAGATATTTTTCTCCGGCAACAAGTGTAATAGGGGATTGACCACAATAAATTTAATTTATAATCTTTCCCATTTTATTTTGTTTTTGCAACATAGATTTACTGCTGTAGTTCACAGTCAATTACAAAAACTCGTCAAGACTTCCTAAATGGATGGAGCATTGAAAAAACTATTTTCTGAAACTCCTAAGATTATTGTCTTTTATGAACTCTACCATTGTAATTATTACTTTACACTCGTCGGCACCACATTTTTTGCTGTGAGCAATTGTCACTACATAGCTTTGATGAACATTCTCCTAATTTTTGCTTTTATACCTCCATGGATTTCAAGTGAATCTGTACTTCATTTTCATTGCCCTTATTAATCACAATAACTCTTCTGCTTATAGTACATGTTAAATAGTTCAGTCACTATAGTCTTATGCACCTCCTGTGATCACTTTCACACTTTTATATATAAGCAATGTCCTCCACTTAACCAGTATTACCTCTATCGATGATTATGCCTCTTGTATTCAAACTTTCTATCTGTTATATCGGTGGTTTTAGTCTTTTGTAGTTATGTGCCTATTCCACCTTCACACCTTTAGATGTAAGCCATCTTCCTAGCCTAGTAACTATTTTCTCTCCAAATAGCCTTGAGCAAATGGGCTATCAATGCCATAGACATACCTTTACATGGTGCCTTCATAATCTGGATCAACCCATATACTCATCATCTCTCACTCCACAATTCATTCATCAAATGATACCCTAGGGTACCACATGCTCCTGCTATGAAGCTTGATTACTTTCCAGTTGCCACTCCTACAAGTCCTTTTTTTAGCACCTCTATCTTTTGGCTCATTGGTAACTCCTCACTTCCATTTTATTACCTTTAAAAGACCACCCATCACTTGCATGTGTAGAAGGGCTTGGTGCATGAGGCTTCCACCATTGCAGGGTCTAAGAAGGGTCCAACATATACAGCCTTACCCCTATTTGCAGAGAGGTTATCATTCCTTGCATGTATAAATATCACTAAACCCAGCCAAAATTGTTCTCAATCTAGGAACACCCTTCTAAGATAACTCCCCCAAGAATTCTATCATCATCAAGAACCTACCGGTCATAGTCCTACTTCCCAACAATTTGGCATCAAGAATTATGACCCAGATATTATTTGCCATGCCGCGAACTCCCAATATCCTTTCTACCTACTTCACCATCAATTCTACCATGAATGTAATAATACTACCACGGTATCTCTCCATTCTCATATGGATAAGCTCTTTACTCTCACTTATTTTGCTTATGTATTTGAGATTAGATATAATGAACTGAGCAATGGCCCCAAGAGCATATAAAAGGCTGGAGGGCTATAATAGGTTAACAGCTAGTCACAAAAAAAGATGTCAAACTATGAAATAGATATAGAATAACATCAAAAAAGCAATCCTAAATAAAATGTTTGTTTTGGATATATAAAGCTAATCACGAATAGTTGGGTCAAGGCTGGATTATTATGGTTTGGGTTTGTTTTATGTGATATTCATTGTAATATGAACTCCAATAAGAATATATAATTTTTCCAACCGTCTTCACTCAGTTATGCATTGTATCCTCCTAATCACTCCCTAGAACAGTTAAAAAGGTTTTTGAGATCTTTTTAAGCAATATTAATCCATTCACATCTCTCCTACGATATATTGGGGATGTCTGGCCAGAACACCACCTCCACAGGATCTTTTCAATATCGCACATCGCAGCAAAAAGAAAAAAAAAATAAAATAGAAACAATCAAATACGTGGATCAGCCAAAAAAGACTTGCCTCCACAGGGTATGCAAGCTTCACTATGAGAAAAAGAGAAAAATTATAAGAAGAGATCACACCATCAACCCTTGTATACCCAATCTCTCCCCCACAAAAGCTCTCTCTCTAGGAAGCCCCTCTGAACTCCTGAAGCGACTGCTATCTACTGTCTGATAGTCTGCCTGAAGCATCCTACTCCTGCTCTCTGTCAGTGCCTCGTCTCTGCTGCTCTGGATCTTTTGTCGAACAACTAAAGCCTCACACAGCTCTCTATTTACCCACAGAGCCTTTTAAAGGCCCTAAAACCTAGGCTATATCAGAATCAAACTCTTGGTTGGACTTTTGTAGCTTCTCGGCCATCCAATCGCATCTCAAATTGGAAACTGATCATTGGATTGCATCTCATCACACCATATCATGCCTCTGATCTCTCAGGGATGGCTCATAGCCATCTGATCATGACTGCGATCATCCTAAGCCACCCGATCGTGTATCAGTCCACGAGAACCCATCATGGATCGTGAGAATCAGCTCTTGAAATGCTCCGGTCCACCATGGACAATGAGAAACCTATGGGAAACGGATGCCCGATCCATGCACCAGCCCATGCACCGCCCGATCCACCGTGGATCGGGATATTGCTGGATATCCGTGCGCCTGCTTCCGCACGTGCCGCCTAGGCTCGGGCTGCACCTGCATGTGCCTGCCTGGGCCTGGGCCGCACATCGTGCATGCCTGCATGTTCGCGGTCAGGCCGCATGCTCACAGCCAGGCCGCGTGTGGCACGCGACCGCACCACGGCGGCCTTCGCCGGCCCACCGCCGGCCTCCATCACTTCAATTTTTGTTCCATCTTCTATCGAGCGTATCTCTTTCATCCGATCTCCGTTTGGACTGATCTTAGACTCATTGGACTCTATTCGTCATCGTGGATCTCACTGTGGGCTCAGTGTAGATCAAATCTCAAGATATCAAATCCTAACAATCTCCATCTTGACTCGATATTTGGCCTCCTCCTAACTCTGAGAGCTTTTGGATCTTCTCGCCCCTATGCCCTGGGGCAATCACCTCCTGATCATGGATGGACAGACATGGGAGTTGAGTCAGACTGCTAGATCCCATCTCCGTTGTATGCTGTGCTCCTTTTGATCTAAGACCTGCTCGGGGTATCATCCTGCGGCAATATGAATCTCACCTTGTGATATCACCTCTCATTCTCCTGTCTCGTATCTCGTGCCCGATCCACCTTCGTCTGGAGCTCCATCTCGCTCTGGACTCCTCCTGACTTCTGAAGCTCTATCTCACATTGGACTCCCCGTCAGATAGTAATGTCCTCTCATCCTCTTCTTTTCCTCTAGAATAATCCTATCACCGCGCAACACCTTCAGGATTCCTCCACCAATTACCATCCTATAGCCTCTCGAATCCAATCTGCTTAGTGAGATAAGATTCTATCTGAAATTGGATATGTATCGGACCTCTCCCAATCTCCTTACTGCACCATCATGTATCCTCCAGCAACCGTTCCGATGCCTCTGATCGCACAGCTCGATCCATCCGACAGATAAATAGTGCCCTCACTGCTTTTCAGAGAGTCAAACTGCTCCTCTCTACAACATATATGATAGGTGCATGTAGAATCTAAAATTCATTGCTGGAAGAAGTAGATATCTCCAGGGCATCACCCTCTGACTCACTACTGGCCGTCGCTGCAGTAGCCCTCATTTGATCCTTGAGTTGAGAGCAATTTCTCGCTAGATGCTCTAACTCATCACACCGATAATATCTGATCTTGCTCAAGTCCCTCATCCTAGACTTAGACCGCCTTCATCATGATCTCCTGTCACTTCGTCTACCGCCTCCTTCTCCTCCAGAAACCACCAAAACTGAGCTGCCACCTGAGCTCGAAGCTGGGTTCTCCCTCCTAAGAACCTCGTTCTGAAAAATCACTGCAGTGACCTCGTCCATCTTGATGGTGCTCTTCCTCATTAGAAGAGCAGTCACCGAGGACTCATACGAATGGAAAAACGATGCTAGCAAGACCAGCGCCTTGGTCTTCTCCTCAACTTTCTCGCCAACACTGAGGAGGTCGGTAAGGATCTTCTAGAAGTGGCTGAGATGCTCCTGCACACTCTGTCCCTCAATCATCCGCAGTCGATAGAACTATCTTCAGAGGAAGAGGGTATTGGTGAGAGACTTCGTCATGTACAACTCCTCGAGCTTCGATCATAGCATCATCGAGAAAATCTTGTCAAGCATATGGATTACCACCTCATCTACTAGGTACAAGTGGATCGTACTCACCGTCTGCATCTGGAGCCACCTTCAATCCTGCATTTTCATGGTAGTCGACTTCTCTTCGCACAAGAGAGCATTGATCAACTCTTACTGGATGAGCACGTCCTTCACTCTTGTCTGTCATAAGGAGAAATTGCTCTTTTCATCAAATCTGTTGATCTCCATCTTGATTAATCCTGTCTTCTCCATATTCAATCTTGCTCACCACCACCGCAATCTGCATTCTGGTACCACCTCGCTTTTATACCACTTGTTGGGATGTCTGGCCAGGACACCACCTCCACAGGATCTTTTTGATACCGCATATTGCAGTAGGAAGAAAGAAAAAATAAAATAGAAACAATCAAATATATGGATCAGCCAAAAAAGACTCATCTCCATGGGGCATGCAAGCTTCATTATGAGAAAAAAAGAAAAATTATAAGAGGAGATCACACCATCAACCCTCATACACCCAATCTCTCCTTCACAAAAGCTCTCTCTTTAGGAAGATCCTTTGAACTCCTGAAGGACCATCTGTCCGTTGCCTGATAGTCTGTCTGAAGCACCCTACTCCTGTTCTCTGTCAGTACCTCGCCTCTGCTGCTCTGGGTCTTCTGCCGAATAACTAAAGCCACACACAGCTCTCTGTTTACCCACAGAGCCTTTTAAAGACCCTAAAATCCAGGCTATATCGGAATCAAACTCCAGATTGGATTTGAGTAGCTTCTCGACCATCCGATCGCATCTCATATCAAAAACTGGCTGTTGAATTGCATCCCATCACACCAGATCATGCCTTTGATCTCTCAGGGATGGCTCACAACCATCCGATCGTGACCGTGATCATCCTAAGCCACCCGATCGTGCACCAATCCATAAGAACCCATTATGGATCGCGAGAATCGACTCTAAAAATGCTTCGGTCCACCATGGACCATGAAAAACCTATAAGAAACAGGCGTCCGGTCCATGCACCACCCGGTCCACCATGGACCGAGATATCGCTGGATACCCGCACGTCTGCTCCCGCGCATGCCGCTTGGGCCCGGGCCGTGCCTGTGCATGTGCCTGCTCGGGCCTGGGCAGTGCATGGCATGTGCCTGCGTGTTCGCAGCCGGGCCATGCGCGGTCACGCCACTGTGGCCTCCGCTGGCCCTCCGCTTCAATTTCATGCCATCTTCTATCAAGCGTATCTCCTTCATTCGATCTCCGTTTGGACTGATTTTAGACTCGTTGGACTCCATTCGATCTCCGTTTAGACTGATTTTAGACTCGTTGGACTCCATTCGTTATCATGGACTTTGCTATGGGCTCAGTGTAGATTGAATCTTGTGGCGTCAAATTCTAATATGATGTATATAACTTTGCAGCAAGTCCCTGTAGGCTTACTCAGAACTATGATTTATCTACTAAGATGACTTTATTCCCCATGCTGAAGATGACTGTCATGTCATCTGCACTGTCACTATTGGCTCAAGGTCATAATTGGAGCTTCCAAAAAGTTATCTTTTGAAAATTATTGTCTTCACAATGATCTCTGTTGGTAGTGAAAAAAATATGAAGCCCTGTCTTGACAGTTTGGACCTCCATTCATATATTGTTTGTCGCATATCATCCATGAAAATATAAATATAATGCCTCAAACAAGTGTTGTTATTGGTGATACCAAGGGTTATTAGAAAAATATGGCTGACAATCCAAATGCGTCCCTGTCAGCCTAAAACTATCCAACAAAGTGACTGCTAACAGTAAACCTTCCACCATTGCCTTTTCACTATGTTTTCATGGTCAATTTGAGAGAAGAATCACAAAGTTCTATAATTTCTTAGCTCATGATTGCATATGATCAAGCATGATACTTAATATACCTATAATTGAATCTTACTTGTCTAGAACAATAACGAAGCTACAAGTGAAGGTTGGTCCTCCTCGTTATCACTATCATCAAAAATTTTCAGATCCATGGCCCGAGTCTAAAATAGGACCTGTCTGAAAAATTGGGTCAAGTTTATGTCACACTTTTTCCTACCTGATCAGTCTCAGTCAGAAATTGACCACTGAAATCTCTAGCTCTTTTGCTGCTCACCTAGAAGCCTTATTTGGAATGATAGGTTGGGTATCAAGGCTATTTATCTGCAGGTCCAAGGCTGAAATTGACAACATTGTAGTAGCCTTCTGCAACAAAATCCTTTTTTAGTTCTCACCATTCATTATGCATGCCATTATTGGTGTTCCTCCTAGATATCAGAAAAACTATACTTTTGTTTTACTTTGAATTAGAAATAAACACAGAGCTAATCCAACCAGCCTAGATTCAAAAGCATCAGGTTAGCTTTTGATCTTTTTTGATCCAACCGGTTAGCAAATAGGCTGGGTCCAGTCTGAAACCATAAACCAAAAGCAAACATGTTCAACTCGATCCACATCATGATTGACCTTGTCTGGGCACACCAAACTTTATCCTCTATGTATGTTAGCCTTTCCCTTTCAGAAACACAAAAATGAAAAAGTCACTTCTACCCTTCCTCATATCTATTCATATCTAACTCAATACTTAATTTTACCAAAACTTACCTCAACATAATCATCTCTCATATATTCATCATATGCTTGTGGACCATGTTTACCATCAAACATTCAAATCAATATGATAAAATTGGTCTTCCAATTGCTTTATAACACTCACTCTTCAAATGACAAAATTATAGCAAGCTGAACAACATCTGTCATGTTTGTTCTAAGCAAGATTATTTGATTACCTATCAAAGGCTAAATGTTTCTAAACTAATTTGCCACATCGGTCCATGCAGGTCCACCACTTTGCTTTAGCTTGAGCGGCTGCATTGGATGATGAAAAAATTCTTCCAATGAACTTGAAATGGTGGACCTTAATGAGTGAATCAGTCTGAAGTGACTTATATACTCAATGATTTGAATTTAAAAAAGAAAAAAAAAGAAGCTTTCTTTAATGTTGCATTGGTTCTTTATGCATGATAGCTAAAGCATACCATGAATAAAAATCTTACAGCTGAAGCTTAAGAAATCAATCCTTTCCCAGCATCATAAACAAAATAACTGAAACTAAATACTAAATTACCAATGCTCACCTTTCTCACCACCCAATTCCATCTATCCTGTAATATATGAATTCTCTACAACTATCGAATGATTCATTATTTACGAGCTAATTTGATCACCGCCAAACTTTACTTCTCTCAGAAACTAACTCTTTCATTCTTCCAAAGGCAAACATATATAATTAAGCTTAAAAATGCTTATTTTCTGTCTTTCCTAAAGAAAATCAACTCCTAACCATATAACTTCATTCCAAAAGTTAAGCTTTTAGAGCCCGAACAATGAGTAGAGAGATATTTTGATTTTCTGATCAAAATTTGGAACAAATTCTTAAAAATGGAAGCAAACCTACAGCAGGAAGAGGAGGAAGCAGAGAATGGATCTTGGCGGTTGGTGGGGAATCGGATGGCTGCAGATAAATCAGAAGGGGCATTGAGATAACAGTACTAATCATGCCACTGTTTTGGAGAATCCCCTGGGTTGCTACTACTCCTGTTTGCCAAAGACTTCGATGACAGAGCAAGCCTTGTCCCCTCTCCATCTCCTTCTAAGCCCGGGTGGAGGGTGGCAAGTAGTATGGGCATGAGAAGTCTTTTCGCTATTCTTATGAGAATCAGTATTCATTCATCTTCTTTTGAAACCTATAAGAATTTATATTTCCTACTTTTTAATGCCTACACTACCTAGATTATTCACATAATAATTGGAAAGAAACTTTTAAATTTGGATTCTTCTAGTACATTAAGCATGATAGGTTTGATAGTCACTTTTCTTTCGAAGAGATATTCTTGTGAGAGATGGAATCATATATAGTTTGGCAACTTTTATAAGAACTAATGCTTAGTTCTCACTTCCACTAATGAAAAAACTACAAAAGAAACCTAGAAGTCCACTCAAAAAACTCAAATTTTATTCAATAGTTAACTTTCTAAGTAATTATTTTGATCATAAATATTCAATACAAAGCTGGTCATGAAAATAGCTAAAATCCATGAAAAGTCAATCTTAATCATGAACCAAACTACTTCTGGAAAGTAAAAAGAAACAGTTCTAGCCTTAGACCACATCTCAAAGCTCTAGATAATACCTGTGACTCTAAATATACCACTCAAAAAAAAGGAAAAGTACATGAGAACCAATTTGATGTTTCAATTCCCTTATCAGTGGTAAATTTACAATTAATCTCGTGTAACTTTAAGAGCTCTTCAACAAAAAGGTTATTTTTTTCTTCCAGCTAACCAAAGCAAAGAGTTCTTTCGATGATAATCTTTTTGTTATGACAATGCTTCTGTAGGAGATATAGTGATAGTCATTTGATATTTCATTGTTCATAAAATATTCAAGTTGCTTGTAACGAGGAATAAAAGAATAGAATACTATATTAAGTTGTCCTTTTTTTCACACTACTACAGAAACTATTCTACACCTGTTTCTCAAATATTCGTTCTTTCTACAAATTTGCCAGTCTCTACAGACTGTGAATGCATATTTCAAAAGAGACTCACCCTTAGAAAACTATGGAGTAAATGAAAACATAAAGCACAACTTGCAGATTAGAGAAAAAGCCTAGCAACTTTTTGATTATGGCAATATACCAGTTGATATGGAGAGAGCAAGAATAGGATCTTCTAGAATAGATTATCAAATTGGCAAAAGGTTCTCCAATATGCACTCTCTCCCTCCCCCATCTTGGGAAGTCATCACCCATCCATACACCAAACACAACAACAGAGTTTCAAAAACTCAAAACTCACAATCCTGATATATAACTCCTATTGCTTCCTGTTCACCAAAGGTTCTGCTTAGGTGTTTTTGTTACCCTTCATGTAGGACCTTTTCTTCTCCTTTTCCTTCTAAACACACACGCATATATGTGTCTTGTAAATATGTATGTACCATCTGAACTTGAGTATCCATGCTAACTGGAAAAGTAACTTTAATCCCAAAAAGCAGTGGCTTAGAATAAAAATCCTCCAGTGAGGTTACTAGAGCACAACATCTGGGGTGGGCCTCTTGGAATATGCTACTTATCCAATTTCACGTATCCTAAAGCACATATAAGATAAACTACAAACTATGTAATTGATCTTACCATGAAAGACCAATGAAGATCCTACTAAAACAAAAAAAACAAAGAAGACCAACGAAGAGAGAGAGAGAGAGAGAGAGGGCATCAACCACTAATCCCTCCTTTGATCCTCTTCCCTTTCCCTGCCCCAGTGCCTGAATACTCCACCTCTCCCTCCTCTTCCGGCGCCATTACCACCGTCGTCCCCTTTCAGATCTCTGCAAATCTCTCCCTTTCTTTCTGATCCACCACCTCTTCCTCTGGGATAGGCGATCCTGACAAGATCCAACTTAAAAGGTCCGAGCCCATCAGATACACCTCCAATCACACTCGCCTAAGGAGATATGACCTCTCCTTCACATCGACAAGCAAGGTGGTGGCTTGGAGGGAGAGGTTGATGCTTGGGCCCTGCTTGACTAAAGAGACAAGCAACACCACATTACCGATGTATATCTCATATTGTAATTTTATGGATACATACCTCGAATAAAGGTGACATGAAAGTAATTATTTTTTCAGATACGTAGTACATGTCCAACAAATACATATTCTCAATATACTAATATGTACCTAATAACTCATTTACTGTTTGATCTCCCTTACCGAAGATCACCGCAGCCATTGTTCTTTTTCTCCCTCTCTTTCCCCCCTGGTTGCCGATGGGTTAGATTTATTGTGGCCGCCGGAATCCGCCCCCCACACCTGATGCTGATTAAGAGAAAAAGAAGAAATAGCAGAATAACAGAAGAGAGGAAGAAAAGGAATTAAGAGAGAAATCAAAAGAGTTCTTAGATTCAAGAAGAAATAATTATCCAATCATATACTCAATTACAGAAACTACCTCTTCTTTATAGAAGAGCTTACAACGACTCTGTAACAGAAATCCAACAGTTAAAACAGACTCTAACAAACTCATAAACTAATCCTATTACAATTAGCCACATGTACACTTTCTTCAACAGCTTAATAGAACTCCCACCTTTGCCAAACTCGTCTTGTTTCACTAATCTTCCCATACGCCTCTCTTATTGCTTCAAATGGTGCGCATCTTCTCTTCTTAAAACACGCCGTTTGCTAATACACGTCAGCATCACTTACTTTCCATTCATTAAAACACTGCCGTTGCTTCTTTTTAACCTCACCTTTGCATTAATACACCCACCCCCCACCCCAGAGTTCCTTGTCCTCAAGGAAGAAAGCAGGAAAGCTTAGCTGAAGGTCATCTGCAAATTCTCAAGTTGAATCTGCTGGTGAACATCCCTTCCAATGAATCAGCAATTGCGTAGCAACAGCGTTTCTCCTCTTAACCATATGCCTGTCTAAAATGGCCTGAGGATAAGCCCTGACAACTGAAGATGAGGAAGGTAATTGAGCTGCAGCTTGATTAATGGAAGAGTTTGTAGGCTTTAACAAAGAAACATGGAAGACATTGTGAATGAAGGCATCTCGTGGAAGTTGAAGTTAACTTTCCCAACATGATCTATAACAAGAAATGGCCTATAATACTTCGCCTGAAATTTGGCAACACCAAAAGTCCTAGACTATTGCTTATAAGGATGGAGTTTAGCATAGACCAAGTCTCCAAATCTGAATTCCCTATCAGATCGATGCCTATTAGCTTGCTGTTGCATTCTATGACTTGCTCTAGTCAAGTGATGTTTAAGAACAGCAATGGTATGCTCCCTGTCTCTTAAAAGAATGTCTACAGCTTCCACTGAAGAATCATGTGGAAAATATGGCACATGAATTGGAGGTGGAATGCCATAAAGAGCCTGAAACGGTGACATGTGAATGGTAGTGTGAAAACTAGTATTGTACCAGAATTCTGCAAGTGAAAGCCAAGAACACCAAGTATGAGACATGTCTCCACACTTACGTCTCAAGAAGGTTTCAAGACACCTGTTAACCACCTCTGTTTGCCCATATGTTTGGGGGTGATAAGCAGTTGAAAAATATTGCAATCCAACCCCTTGTAATGCAAATAATTCCTTCCAACATGTGCTAAGGAAAAGGGACCCCCTATCAGTGGTAATTATATTTGGAAACCCATGCAATTTATACACATTATCAAAGAAGACACGAGCAACTGATGCAGCTGAATAAGGGTGAGGAAATGCCATAAAATGACTATATTTAGTCAATCTGTCAACAGCAACCATAATAACAGATTTACCATTGAACTTGGGTAGACCTTTGATAAAGTCCATAGTCAAGTATGTGAAAACACTTTTGGAAAGAGGTAATGGTTGTAATAAGCCTGGAGTGGCAATCCCTTCATACTTATACTTTTGACAAACTGAACAACCTCTGATATATTGCCTTACATCCTTAGTCATACCTTTCCAAGACACCACAGCACTCAACCTCTTCAAAGTAGTATGAACTCCTGAATGACCACCAACAAAAGAGTCATGAAAAAATTTCAATAATTGCTGCTTAAGAGAAGAATCATTCCCAACATCTAATTTGCCCTTGCTTCTCAAGTTACCCTGGACCCAAGCATACTGCATATGTGATGAAGGATCCTGTTGTTTTGCATTAATTATAGATTGCAGATTAGGATCAGTAGTCCAAGTATGCTGAATTTGTTGCAAAAGAGTAGATGGCAATATGACAACAGTGAGTGCATGCAGGTCAGTAGTTCCCATTCTTGAAAGAGCATCAGTTCCCATTCTTGAAAGAGCATCTGCTGCTGCATTTTCTTTGCCCTTCTTGTAGACTATTTCATAGTCAAATTGGAGAAGCTTGGCAAGCCAGGCCTGTTGACTAGGAGAAGTCATTCTTTGCTCCAGAAAATATTTAAGTGGCTGGTGATCTGTTCTAATGATGAAGTGTTTAAGAAGTAGGTAATGCTCCCATTTTTTAACTGCAAAAAGAATTGCTAACATCTCCCTTTCATAAACAGGCAGAGCTTGATTCTTAGGTGAGAGAGCCTTGTTATGAAAGCAAGTGGAAGGCCCTCTTGCATGAGAACAGCACCTATACCACCACCTGAAGCATCAGTCTCAACAATGAAGACCTTCTGAAAATTGGGCAGTGCCAACACTGGTGCAGAAACCAAGGCCTTCTTTAATTATTCAAATGCCAACTGAGCTTGCTCATTCCAAGTAAAGGAATTCTTTTTCAAAAGCTCTGTAAGAGGCTTAGCAAGTTGTCCATACCCCTAAATGAATATCCTGTAATAGCCAGTAAGGCCCAAGAAACCCCTAAGTTGTTTAAGTGGAGTAGGTGGCTGCCAATTCTGAACAGCAGCTACTTTTGCAAGATCTGTATGCACACCCTCTGCTGAAATCAAATGACCAACATACTCCACTTGAGAACATCCAAAGGAGCATTTGCTTTCTTTGGCTACCAATTGGTGCTCTCTCATAGTACTCAACATTTGCTGCAAATGGACAAGATGCTCTTCCTTACTAGAACTGTAGATAAGAATATCATCAAAAAATACTAAGACAAACATTCTGAGAAATAGCTTAAAGATACTATTCATAAGACTTGAAAATGTAGAGGGAGTATTTGTCAAGCCAAATAGCATGACAAGGAACTCGTAGTGACCCTTATGAGTTCTAAAGGCTGTCTTATGAACATCTTCAGGATGCATCCTGATCTGCCAGTAACCAGACTTTAGGTCTATGTTTGAAAACACCAAGGCAGAACCCAATTCATCCAGCAGCTCTTCAATTACAGGTATAAGAAATTTATCCTTGATTGTAATATTATTTAGAGCTCTATAATCAATACACATATGTCAAGACCTATCCTTCTTTCTCACAAGCACCACAAGACTGGAAAAGGGACCATGACTAGACTGTATCACACCTATCTGCAGTATTTCTTCTGTCTACTCAATAACATCTTTCTACATTGCTGGGTATCTATAAGGTCTAGAATTAACTGGGGCAGAACCTTCCTTCAATATAATCCTATGATCATGACTCTTGGAAGGTGGTAATGCGTTTGGTTCTTTGAAAACATTAGCAAACTATTGCAACACTTGCATTAATTCAAGCGAACTTTTTTCTGGCAAAGTAAGAGCATAGAGAGACACATCAGTTGATTAAGACCAATACTCCTTATGCCAAACAAGCTGCATAGAAGACAATTGATGTGACTTCTGCAATTTTTGAAGCTGGTCCTTGGTAACCAATTCCAACCCTTATTTTTATGGACCCAGTAATTCATGATTAGTACCTCCAACCTGAAACTTCATTTGTAAATTTTGGAAGCTCCAAGTAATCTCACCCAAAGTGGCTAACCAACTTGCTCCCAATATTCAATCATAGCTATCAAGAGGCAACACAAACACCTCATTTGTGAAACACTGGTTTTGCATGCACCATTTAAACTCTTTGCAGTAATATTCTCACTATAATTCCTATCCATTGGCCACCTCTTCTAGAACTCCAGTCACCTTTGTCATCTCACATCCCACCTTCTTAGCAGTATAAGTGTTAAGAAAGCTGTGAGTGCTTTCTGTATCTATCAATATCTGTAATGTTCTCTTTTCACAGGAACCAATAACACTCATGGTTTGAGCACCTAGAGATCCTCTAATTGCGTTCAAAGAAAGCTGCAATTCAGTCTCCATGACAGCTTCTTCTTGCACTTTCAATACTGTATCTTCATCATCTTCAACTTCATCCACCCTAATTTGCACAACAAAAGCCTATTTCTTTGCACATTTATGACCAGGGCTATGTTGGAAAAGTGTAGGGTTTCATGCATGTATTTCAAAAATTTTACAGCAGAATAAAGATAGATTAAATATTTTAATCTATAAATATATGAATAAGATCAGATCTTAAAATACCTATAGAAGGATCTATGACATGATATACAATAATGAAAAATCTGAATTCAAAATAGTAAGCATGTGAAAAAAAAATCTGCATAAGCGATAGATCATATCTACAGCAACTAGGGTTCTGAACCCTATACTTGTGTGCGGGTAGATAAACACCGCAACTGAAACTCATAGATCTAAGGCTTTGCTAATCGCTCATAGCCACACAAGATGTCTAGCCTCCACAGATCATCCACACAAAGCTCTCGAATCGATCAGCTTTCCATGAGAGTGCTAGCTCGCGTAGATAGCTTCTGATGGCAGATCTGATTTGATCCTCTTCTTCGATCACTTCAGACACTTTCAATGTCGAAGATGGATCAAAGGAGGTGCTGGATGGTAGAAAAAAATCAGAGGAGAACTCTCTTCTTTCTAGTATTTTTTCTCATCCAAAAATCCTAGAACAATTCTAGGTCTCTCATCCAACGAGGAGTTGGATCTCCTCCTATGCTCATGCCAAAATGATAGCGCCCACCCCAGATCCTCATGCCCCTAAGAGAGGATCGGCTCCTCTCTTTCTTAGCTCTCTCATGGTAAAAAATCAGAGAGTTCTTGGTGCACAAAAAGTCATATCTTTTTATGGTTGCCTCACAAGGTGAAGAGGTTGGATAGGGATCAATTTAGCTCGAATTCAAAACCATTTTGATTTCAAACTCTACCAGATTTGATCCTCCTCCAAACCCATCCTTAGAAGGGCCAAACAAGAGGAGAAAGGCATGAAAATGAATCAGAATTTATTTTCTTTTTGTGGCACAAAAGAACACCTTCATAAGGTGGTTCAGCAAGAGTGGATAAGGATGAGAGACTAAGGTTTCAAATTCAAACATCTTTGAATTTGAATTAAAACCAAATTATCCTTATCCATTGTGGGCGACAACCATAAGCTTTTGCTGGAGTTTTCTCATGCTAAATCAGATTTAGTGTCGAGAGCATGGCATGAAGAAAAGAGAGTGGTGCAAGGGAGGTAGTCCAATCTCATTGGACTCTAGGATTTAGCCACTTAGGTTCTTAATTAGATTTCATCCAAACCCAATCCAATTAAATTCAAATAAATCATGATGAACCTAATCCAATTAGGCATCTATAGCCTCAATTAATCCTAATCAAATTAGAGAATTAACTGAGCCATAATCCTAACCAAATGAAGATTAATTATCCCTTAGCGATTAGGTCATCTCATGACCTAATCGAGTTTGATCTAATTGAATCCAATTCAATTAGACTTGATCCAGACTTTAATATTCAATCAAATTGAGTTAATTAACGATCTAATCACTGACTAATCCTTCTAAATTTCACTAACACTTAGTGAATAATGTTATTGCAACTATTGCACAGGATTAATTATTAATCGTATTGACGATTTTATCCTCAGATGATTCTCAATCATCGATTTGCCAATTGATTGGAGAGAAATTTCTAATATGTGTAACTTCATAGGTTCAAACCTAAGCCGATAGCATAAAAATAAATTTTTATATCAATCGAAGTGACCATCTAGCAATCATACCTGATGTCTGGATAGGTCGAATATATATAAAGCAACACTCAGAATCTACTGGTATATGGTTACTATATAATTCATCCCTTTAACCCTTGATGCTCAGGATGACTTAGAGTTTAGACTGTCAACTCTTAATCAGTACATCTATTATGTATCTCAACCTAATAAATTCTGTGACTCCTCACTAGGATTGCCCTGATCAAGGTCTTACTAAATTGAAACACAAAGCATTCTTTCCAATTTCTTGGAGTGATCGATCCCATCTTAACTCATGTATTGACTTTGCAAGTATTTAACTGTGTCCAAAAACCTTCCGACTCTGAATTAAAAATTCAGATAGTCCGACACCCAAGCATAATGAGTTGCTTGGAAGTCATCATAGTAATCTCAAGTTGGAGAGACACTTATACTCATATCTCTTCGGAGTAACTCTTGACAGCAGAGTGCTCCGAAGTTGGTCACGTTCAGTAAGATGTACTCCTACCTCTCACTTGCATGTTATACCAGTGTCTCCACACTCCCTAATTAAGAGGGTAATCAACTCATATGGCACACAATGACCTACACTTGATATAGCTATCATCCTAGTAATAGCATATTATTTGATCACGAACTCATTTAAGGACTAAACGATAAATCTTTCTTTATCGATTTAAAATAGTCCCAAGACTTTTATCATAATACAAAAGTTCGATATAGAAGATGTACAAGCTTATGATGAAAAACTACTAAATAATATTTTATTAATAATTAATTCATATGCAATTAGATCAATTAGCTCAACTGTCAACAGACTAACGATTGGCTTTGAAATATAATTTTTAGCAACACCCATTTGGACTAAAGCCAATCGGTTCATATACACATCTTCGATTTATTGTCTTCAAACTTCTTGACTGTAAGGACTTCAGTGAATGGATCAGCCAGATTCTTCTTTCCATCGATCTTCTAAAGCTCAATGTTACCTCGATCTACGATCTTCCAGACAAAATGGTAATGACGTAGAATATACCTCGTTCGTTAATATGCCTTCAGCTTCTTTGCTTGAGCTATGGCTCCAGTACTATCACAGTAGAGCAGAACTGGACCAGCAATGGAGGATGCCACTCCAAGCTTGTTAATGAACTTGCTCAGCCACACAGCTTTTTTTGCAGCATCAGATGCTACAATATACTCTACCTCGCATACTAAGTCAGCCATAATGTGCTACATGAAATTTTTCTAGTAGACTGCTCAACCATTTAGGATAAATATGTATCCTGACATACTTTTGCTATTATTATGATCTGATTAAAAATTAGAATCAGTGTATCCCATGAGTTTCAAGTCAGATTCTCCGTAAACGAGCCACTGGTCCTTAGTATTTCTCAAATACTGAAGGATAATTTTGGCAACCTTCTAATGGTTCTTATCCATATTTGATTAGTATCTACTTACTACTCCTATTGAGAATGTCATATCCAGTCTCGTATATGTCATGGCTTATATTATAGAATCTACTGCTAAGGTATATAAAATTCTACTTATATGCTCTCTCTCTTGAGGGGTTGTCGGACAATCTTTCTTTGAGAAATTAATTTATGGCCTATCGGAAGATAGTCTTTCTTCAAATTCTCCATACTGAACTATTTCAGCATGGTATCTATATACGTAGACTGAGAGAGCCCAAGTAGCCTATTAGATCTATCCCTATAGATCTTCATCCTTAGGATGTAGGCTGTTTCTCCAGATCCTTCATGAAGAATTATGACGACAGCCATACTTTTATTCTCTATAATGTAGGGACATGTTGGGATTCGAGGTTTGGGGTATTCATGTGTATTTCAAAATTTTATTTTTTAAACACCACAGTGGAATACAAGATTAAAATACTTTTAATCTGAATTATGCATGCATAAAAATATAAAATCACAAAGATCTAGTTCATGTGCTGAAATTGACATAAGCTGAAATTTAGATTGTGATCAATTCACATACCTGTTTCACAATCCTTTTCTTCTAATCTGGATCTAAAAGAGAAGAGATTATTTTCTAACACACAAGTGTCTGGCCTCTACGGATATCCACTTGGGATCAGCCTAGAACAGCCCTCTAGAATTTGAATTTTTTTTAAAAAAAATTCAGCCTGCTGAATCTGAATGAAGTCTGAATCACGATCAACACTTGATCTTTTTCTTTGATCTTCTTCTTCTCCTCTTTTCTAACCTTTCTCCTTGCTTTGTGCTGCTGCTAGACACTAGGAACTAGCACTAATTGGGGTGTCAAACTCCCTTGGCATGGAGAACTTGGGACATACCAAGTATGGGGGTGTGTGGGATGCCCAAGGGAGAAGGAGAAGGGAGGGGAAGAGTGGGCGTAGGGAGACCTTCTAGGCATGAGGGGCTGCTGGTTTGGATGCTCTAGAAATTTTAGGAGAGGTCCCTTTAAATAGGCATGAGGATTGAATCCTATTCAATCTCATAATATAAATCCTATTTCTATTAGGTTTTCTAATAACTTAAGTTATTTAACTTACATTAGAAATCCTATTAGGCGCCAACTCTTGGAGCCCTTGCATCCAATTAAATACACCCTCTTTTGCACCCAAGGGATGCCCAATATCAGATTAATAAGCCCTCTAATCATAGGATACATCCAACTTGATCAAATCAAGGTGGCGCCCCATAATAACTATCAAGAAAAATTAATTAAGAACTTGCACCCTAATTTAATTGATCCATAACCTTAGACACCCAACAATTTGAGTCTCATGAATCTAATTCATGTAGGTTATTAGCAGGTAATTAAGTTTGAATTATCTTATCAAATAAAAAATTTCAACGGAAAGAGAAATTGGGTCCAACCATATGCTAGCAAGGTTACCTTGAACCCAATTGGATTTTTCTAAACTCAATTGATACTTCATAAGCTCAATTACTAATTTCAGGCCTAATCTCTTTATTGTGTGACCCCATAGGTTCAATTCTATCTAACAGTGAGATATACAATGATCTCCATCAAAGTATCATTGAAATTCTTTTCAATGGATCGAAATAATTCCACTCTAACTCATCAAAGATTGTCGATCCAGAATAATCCTAGTGAACTCTTACAATCCACCAGTGACATTTAGCAGTATGTAATGGCAATCCAGTAGAACTGAAATAAACCTCTAGGTGTAGTTAACATGTGATTTAGTCTTTTTATCGTGAGTCCCGATTAGATGGCAGGTCATAGATAAATCATCAAATCTTATCATCAGTCATATGATAGATTCGATTGGCTTAAATCTAGTTGTGACTTCTATGAAAATTTTTTTCTATCAATCACACTACTGTAGTCACAGATTCTTAGACTTAACTTCTCAAATTCCATAAGACTACTCCTTTCTACCAAGATTAATAAATCCTATCTTAATGTGCACCCTATCTCTACAGTGGACCAACTGTCGCCAACATCCACTACAAAGGCTCATTGAGACCCATGTTTATGTGTCAGTCAAACTCCAGCAGCCTCACTGCGGGCAATAGTACAATCTCAGATCAAAAAACTATTCACACAACTACAGCATCGAGATGATCACTGACGATCGAGTAAAAATCTAAGTGATCTCTCGTATGGTCATGCTCAATACTAGTTGTTCTCTAACAACTATCCATACTCATTGTTCAGTATCTCTATACCATAGATCAGAGACTCATCTATCTCAAAGCAAGTGAGCTGTGCGTCAATCTATCCGGATCGATCACCATCCTCATGATGATCTTATGATCGGGAGCATTTAAGAATGAAATACATGTCTCTAATTCTCAACACCTTGAGAATATATATCGAAACTTATTTCATGGACAATTCAAGGACACATCACACTTGAATGAAAAATATTTTTTTTTTATTGATCAAATCAATATATTAAGTATAAAATTATGTCCTAGAGTTATTACAATGTGTCAGCTATATTGACTTATAGAACATACATCTAACAATCTCTCATTTGGACTAAAGTCAATTGGCCACAAATCTAAGTCCCATCTTCTCAAGGTGGACTTTCATTTTTGGTTGGCTCAACTGCTTAGTCAGCAGATCTGTCATATTGTCTGCGGAGTCTACTTTTCGCATCTTGACATGTTTCTTTTCGAGGTAGTCACATACGATGTAATATCGTTGCTCGATGTGCTTCGATTTCTGATGAGACCTCGGCTCTTTAGCAAATGCTATGGCTCCATTGTTGTCGCAGTACAGTGGTATGGCATACGATGTCATAACCCCAAGTTTCGTGATGAACTTCTTAAACTAGAAGCCTTCCTTTGCGCATCCAAAGCAATGACATACTCAGCCTCCATAATCAAATCCACTATGATGAGTTGCTTGAAACTCTTCCAGCTAACTGCACCATCATTGCAAACGAACACGTATCTTGATATAGACTTTCTATCATCAGGATCAGACATGAAGTCTAGATCAATGTACCCCTCGACTTGCAGCTCAGAATCCCCTCCAAAGATCAAGAACAAATCCTTAGTCTTTCTTAAGTACTTAAGGATGTTCTTCACAGCTATCAGTGCTCCTCGTCTAGTTTCGACTGATACCTGCTCGTGACACTCACAGCAAGGGCAATATTAGGTTGAGTACATAGTATGGCATACATGAGGCTCCCTATGGCCAAGGCGTAAAGAATCCTACTCATGCGCTGTACCTCCTCAGATATGGTCAGACATATTATCTTGGAGAGACTAATACTATGCCTAAAAGATAAAAGTCCTCTTTTGGAGTTTTTCATGTTGAACCTCTTCAGCACTTTCTCTATGTATAATTTTTGTGACAGGCTTAGCATCTGTTTAAATCTATCCCTATATATCTTTATTTCGAGAATATAGGATGCTTTCCCTAGGTCTTTCATAGAGAATTCCTTGGACAACCATTTATTGACTGTGGTCAGCATGGGAATATCATTCTCAATGAGGAGAATATTATCTACGTACAATACGAGGAATGTTATCGCACTCCAACTGACCTTTTTATATACACATGGTTCCTCTTCATTTTTAATGAAATCAAATGATTTGATTGTCTCATCAAAATAATGGTTCCAACTCCAAAAAGTTTGTTTTAATCCGTATATAGATTTTTATAGCTTGCAGACTCTGTGATCACCATCACCAGATGTGAAACCCATAGGCTGCTCTATATAGATATCTTTCTCAAGATATTCATTCAGAAAGATAGTTTTCACATCCATCTGTCAGATTTCATAATCATAGTAAGCTGCAATAACAAGCAGAGTGCAGATGGATTTCAGCATGGCTACGGATGAAAATATTTCATAATAGTCAATGCCCTCACGCTGACTATAACCTTTAGCCATAAGTCTAGCTTTATAGGTCTCTATCTTACCATCGGCACCTATCTTCTTTTTATAGATCTATTTACATCCAATAGGTACAAGACTCTCAAGTGGATCCACTAAGGTCCAGACTTAGTTCGAGTGCAATGAATCAATTTTTAACTTCATAGCATCTAACCATTTCTCAAAATCGATGTCAGACATCATCTCATCAAAGGTATTAGGATCATCACCTTGACCCTTATCTCCCATAAGGAATATTTCCTTTGCTTTCTCCATAAGCATACTCATGTACCTTTCAAAAAGCTGGGAGATCCTGCTAGATCTATGAGGTGATTGAAGAACATCTACTACTAGCTCATGGATAATGGATTTTTGAGGATCTATAGCTCTTGGCTCTTCAGAGACCTTCTCTTCAAGCTCAACTAACCTCTTACTGTAACCATCCTGGATAAACTATTTTTTTAAGAATACGGCATTTCGACTCACAATCACATTATGATCTTGTGAAAAGTAGAAGTAGTATCCCATGGATTCTTTAGGATACCTTATAAAACGAGCTATAATAGATCTATCTTCTAACTTATCCGCCATCTGTCTCTTGACATAGGCCAAACATCTCCAAGTCTTATGATAACCTAAACTTGGCTTCTTACCGAACCATATCTCGTACGGTGTGGTAGGAATAAATTTTGATGGAACCCTATTCAACATGTAAATTATGGTTAACAAAGCATATCCCTAAAGATATAAGGATAGATTAGTGAAGCTCATCATGGACCTGACCATATTCAATAGGATCCTATTTCTCCTTTTGGATACCCTGTTGAGTTGAGATGTTCCAGGAGACGTTCATTGAGAGACTATGCCATTGTCCTTAAAATATTCTAAAAATTTTTGACTAAGGTATTTACCTCCTCGATCAGATTAAAGAACCTTAACGGGTTTGTCTGTTTGTTTTTCTACTTCATGTCTGAATTTCTTGAACCTTTCAAAGGCCTCAGATTTATGTTTCATGAGATATACATTCTCATACCTAGACAGATCATCGATAAAGGTAATGAAGTAGATATAATCACTCCTGACCTGCACATCAAATGATCCACACACATCGGTGTGTACCAGGGCAAGTAACTCAGTGGCCCTTTTTCCATATCCTACAAAAGATAACTTGGCCATCTTTTCTCGAAGGCAAGATTCACAAGCTGGATACAACTTTAGATTAAGAGAGCCAAAGGTCCTATCCTTCTCCAGTTTATTTATCTTGTCCTCTCCAATATGGTCTAGTCTATGGTGCCATAAGTACTTCTGGTTAATTTCTTCTCTGAATCTCTTTTGGCCTACGACACTCACTATTTGCTCGTTTAGGTTCACATTCGCATCAATATGCAAGTAATAAAGACTGTCAATTAAAAGATCTCGTGCAATCAATTTATTTCGTAAATAAATAAAATAAAAATATTTATTAAAACTAATTTCAAAACTTTCTTGTGCTAGCACAAACACAAAAATTAAATTTCGATTAGCTATTGGAACATAATAACAGTCCTTTAAATCTAATCTAACACCAGATGGTAATTGAAAAGGATAAGTACCAATGATCTCTATAGTAACTTTTGCTCCATTACCAATCCAAAGGATCATGTCACATTTCCTCAACCTCCTACTTTCTATTAGATCCTGCAGTGAGGTACATATATGAGCACTCGAGCCAGAATCTAATACCCAACTAGAAGTAGAAGAAATCATAAGGTTGGATTCAATTACGAGCATACCTTCAGAATATTTATCATTATTTTTTATCTTTAGGCTCTCTAGGTATTTTGGACAGTTCCTCCTCTAGTGGCCTTCAGCATGACAGTGGAAATATTTTTCCTTGCTCCGGCCTTGCTAGGAACTTCCTTTTTTGGCCTATTCTTTTTTCTGCTTCTTAGCGAATTTTATCTTCTTCTTTTCAGTAGACTTTCTCTTGGAAGAAGTTCGCTCCACAGTATCCCTTGAACTCTTCAAGATTCCCTCCGTAGTGACCAACATGTTAACCAATTCGAATATAGTGTAATCGAGCTTGTTCATATAAAAATTTATAATAAATTGACTATATGAACTTATAAGGGATTGAAGGATCAGATCCATCTGCAATTTCTTTTGTATTTCTAGCCTAAGCTTTTCAAACTCTGTAATATCCTTGATCACTATCATACAGTGCTCATAAACTGACTACCCTTCATACATCTTCAGATTGAAGAGTCTTTTGGACACCTCGAAGCACGTTGTGTGGCTCTGCTCACCATACAACTCTTACAAGTAAGTGATCATAGCCCTGGCAGTTGGTATACGCTCTGCTGACTTTGCGACTCGTTTGACATAGATGCCAGCACATAACACTTAATCCGACTGTTTTCATCCGTCAACTTCTCAAAAGTAACTCTTTGCTCAGCAGTAGGATGGTTTGGTAGCACTATGGGTTCCTGATCGAATACATGACCTAGTTTTTCGAAGGTCAGAATAATCTTGAGGTTTCTGAGCTAGTCTTTATAATTGGTACCGGTCAAACGATTGGTTTCAAAGATGCAGGCTAGAGGGTTCGAAGCTAACATTTTGAACTATGAGAGTAAAAATTCAAGTTAGACTTTTGTACTTAATGTTAAATTTGCTTCTAGAGACTTTAAGATGCAAACAATGACTCTCACTAATTTATCGGATCCCTCCACTCTCCGGAAAGGAAACGAAAATTCTAATGCGACAAATGATTCCTAGTGGGTGCTGCGGTCCCACCGATGACATACACCTCACCTAACAGTTATTGGTAACATGCACACCGATACGTAGGCAATTCTTTATCCAGATGCTTCTCTAAGCATGTTGCAGCGACTTAATCTCTAAGTCATATGGGCTCACCTAACAATTATTGCCTATACTTCTTAGTTAAGCCCGACTCACCGTTCGCAAGCAGGTACAAGGCCGTCATTGGGTCTCTCATCTAACAGTTATTGGGTCCAACCCCATTCTTACCCTGGAGTAATTTTTTGCTAATAGAGTGGTTGCGTATTTTCTTTGCAACTGAACCACTGTGACCAGTCGAGAACAATCAACGTCGGTAGCATGCCTGCACATCTATAATGATGAAAGACCTATGGACTTAATATTTATGGAGAGATTTAGGTTTAGATCTCATCTAATCAGTCATCATATGATCGATCTAATTGGCATGGGTTAAACCAAACCGCCAAGCAACCCAATTCAAGACCCAATCTTTCAAATTGGCCAGGTAAGTGGAGATCGGTGGGGGTTCCCCCATTATTTTTCTTAGACATCAATAGATTGATTAGATAAGTGAACGGAATCAATTAAATAACCACATCTTATTAACTTATCTTAGACACCGATAGGTCAATTGGTCCAAATAGATTAACTCTAGCAAATCAGGCTCAAAATATCGAGCCAAATTAGATCCTTAGGTTAATCGATTCTACACATGGGACTCAAACGATTTGATCAACAATAATTACATAATCATATAACTTAATTGATCTGACTCTAATCAACACTTGACTCAGTTTGATCAACTACTTAATCAGATTAGACCCATATGACTCAAATCAAAAATCTTAGATGCAATCTTATTACTTGACCTAATTTATAATTTTTTCATAATCAAACTCTCATGCACAAACATAAATTTTAGATTCTAAAATCAAAATTTTAAATATAAATTTTTTGTATGTAAGTAAGTTTTAAATCATGAAAATAATTTTCAGATTTAATATACAAACATATATCACATATATGCATGTAAAATTTAGATCTACTTCATGATATCATATATCTCATATACTAATCATAAATCATATTAAAAGTAAATTTATGATCTAAATATACAATCATACATCACATATATGAATTAAAATTTAGATCATATAAAATTTTAGATTTCAGGTATGCATCTATGTATCATATAAACATGAACTAGAACTCTTTCTAGATCAAAATTCAGACCTATGCATGCTTTCACATATCAACTATATATTCTAAAAACAAATCTAAAATTAAATTTTAGATTCTAAAATTAATCTATACATCTCATATATCAAGAAAAAAATCAAATTTTGAATTTTTTTTCAAAATATGTATGAAAATTTTAGCAATATGAAATCTGCGGCTCTGATACCACTGTTGGGATTCAAAGTTTGGGATATGCATGTGTATTTTAAAATTTTATTATTTAAACACCATGGTGAAATACCAGATTAAAATATTTTTAATCTAAATTATGCATGTATAAAAATATAAAATCATAAGGATCTAGTTCATGTGCTAAAATTTAAAGTACGATCAATTCACATATCTATTTTGCAATCTTTTTCTTCCAATCTGGATCTGAAAAAGAAAAAATTTTTTTCTAGCTCACACAAGTGTCTGACCTCTATGGGTATCCACTCAAGATCAGTCTAGAATAGCCCTTTAAAATTTAAATTTTTTTCTCTGAGAAAATTCAACCTGTCGAATCTGAATGAAGCCTGGATTACGATCAACACTTAATCTCTTTCCTTGATCTTCTTCTTCTCCTCTTCTCTAACCTTTCTCCTTGCTTTGTATTGCTGCTAGACACCAGGAACCAGCACCAATTGGGGTGTCAAACACCCTTGGCGTGGAGAACTTGGGATGTCCCAAGTATGGGGGCGTGTGGGATGCCCAAGGGAGAAGGAGAAGAGAGAGAAAGAGAAGGTGTGGGGAGACCTTCTAGGTGTAAGGGGCTGCTGATTTGGATGCTCTAGGGACTTTAGAGGAGGTCCTTTTAAATAGGCATGAGGATTGAATCTTATTCAATCTTATAATACAAGTCCTACTTGCATTAGATTTCCTAATAACTTAAGTTATTTAACTTACATTAGGAATCTTATTAGGTGCCAACTCTTAGAGCCCTTGCATCCAATTAAATACACCATCTTTTGCACTCAAGGGATGCCCCATATCAAATTAATAAGCCCTCTAATCCTAGGACATGCCCAACTTGATCAAATCAAGATGGCGCCATGTAATAACTATCAAAGAAAATTAATTAAGAACTTGCACCTTAATTTACTTGATCCATAACCTTAGACACCCAACAATTTGAGTCTCATGAATCTAATTCATGTAGGTTATTAGCAGGTAATTATGTTTGAATTATCTTATCAAATAAAAAATTCTAATGAAAAGAGAAATTGGGTCCAACCATATGCTAGCAAGATTATCTTGAACCCAATCGAGTTTCTCTGAACCCAATTGATACTTCATAAGCTCAATTGCTCATTTCAGACCTAATTTCTTTGTTGTGTGATCCCATGGATTTAATTCTATCTGGTAGTAAGATATATAATGATCTCTATCAAAGTATCATTGAAACTCTTTTCAATGGATCGGAACAATTCCACTCTAACTCATCAAAGATTGTCGATCTAGAACAACCCTAGTGAGCTCTCACAATCCACCAGTGACACCTAGCAGTATGTAGTGACAATTCAGTAAAACTAAAATGAACCTTTAGGTGTAGTTAACGTGTGATTCAGTCCCTTTATCGTGAGTCCCAACTAGATGGCAGGTCATGAATAAATCATCAAATCTCATCATCAGTCATATGATAGATTCGATTGGCTCAAGTCCAATTATGACTTCTATGAAAACTCTTTTCCATCAATCATACTACTATGACCATAGATTCTCAAACTTAGCTTCTCAAATTTCATAGGACTACTCCTTTCTATCAAGATTGATAGATCCCATCTTGATGTGCACCCTATCCCTACAGTGGACCAACTGTTGCCAACATCCACTACAAGGGCTCATTGAGATCCATGTTTATGTGTCAGTCAAACTCCAGCAGTCTCACTGCGGGCAGTAGTACAATCTCAGATCAAAAGACCAGTCACACAACTACAACATCGAGATGATCACTGACGTCGAGTAAAAATCTAAGTGACTCTCATATGGTCATGCTCAGTATTAGTTGTTCTCTAAAAACTACCTGCACTCATCGTCCAATGTCTGTAGACTATAGACCAGAGACTCATCTATCCCAAAGAAAGCAATCTATACGTCAGTCTATTTGGATTGACCACCGTCCTTATGATGATCCTATGATCGGAAGCATTTAGAAATTAAATACATGTCTCTAATTCTCAACACCTTGAGAATATGTATCGAAACTAATTCCATAGATGATTCAAGGACACATCACACTTGAATGAAAAATAAATTTGTCCTTTTATTGATGAAATCAATGTATTAAGTACAAAATTATGTTCTAGAGCTATTACAATGTGTCAGCCATATTGGCTTCTAGGACATACATTTAACAAGATATTATTCTCGATTAAGAAAATATCATCTACATGCAAAACAAGAAATATCACTACTGAACCATTAGCCCATTTGTATATACAGGGTTTCTTTCTATTTTTAATGAAGCTATATGTTCTGATCATTTTATCAAAACGTATGTTCCAACTCCAAAATACCTGCTTCAATCCATAAATAGATCTCTGAAGCTTGCACACTTTGGACTCGTTTGTGGATGTAAACCCTTCAGGTTGTATCATATACATCTCTTCGTTCAGCTCTCTATTTAGAAAAACTGTCTTCACATCCATTTACCAGACTTTATAGTCTAGGTATGCTGTTATCATGAGCATGATCTGAATGCATTTGAGCATTGCCATATGAGAGAATATCTCGTCATAGTCTACACATCGTCATAACGCTAATGATACTCTTTGACAACTGGACAGACTTTATAGGTCACCACCTTCCCATTTATACCCCTTTTTTTTTAAAAAACTTACACCCTATGGGTTTTATCCTTTCAGGTAGATCAACTAATGTCCATGCATCGTTGACCTTCATGGACTCTATTGTGGACTTCATGGCTTCAAGCCATTTCTCAGAGTCGGACCTCTACCTCACATCCATATAGGTGATCGAATCCTCATTATTCTCATCAAGCTCAATAGAATCACCACTCCAGACCACGAAAATCATAGTATCTGTCCGACTGACATGGTACTCTACTGGATCACCTTAAGGGTGGTTCTACATTGGGCTACAAGTTTGATCTAATCAAATCTGATTTATATTCAGTTATTGATGTTGGTTCTTTTACCTATCGAACTTCTTCAAGCTCAACTTTGGAGATACTTGTTTCTCCACTAAGGAACTCTTTTTTCAAAAAGTGTGCCTCAATACTGACAAACATCTTTTGTTCAGCAGGAAGGTAAAAGTAATATCCCTTCATTTTTTTAGGGTACCCTACAAAATAACACTTATCAGACCTAGGTCTAAGCTTGTCGATCTATAATTGTTTGACATAAGCCGGACAACCCCAAACCTTAAGGTAAGAGAGGTTCACCCTACGCCCTAATTATATCTCATATGGTATTTTACTAATTGACTTGCTCGAAATATTATTGAGCACAAAATAGGCAGTCTCAAGTGTATATCCCCAAAAGAAGATCAGCAAACTTGCAAACTCCATCATGGATCAAACCATGTCCAATAAGATTTGATTTCTTCTTTCCATGACGCCATTATGCTGTGATATCCTTGGAGGGGTCCATTGTGAGAAAATCTCATTTTCTTCTAGATATATCAAAAATTCATTGAAAAGGTATTCACCCCCTCAGTTAGACCAAAGAGCTTTAATACTTTTTTTAATTTATTTCTCTACTTTATTACAAAATTATTTGAACATTTCAAATGATTCAAACTTGTATTTTATCGAGTAGACATATCCATACCTAGATAGGTCATCTGTGAATATAATGAAATAGCTATACCTTCCTTTGGCACTAATGTTCATAGGTCCACATACATCACTATGTATTAGACTTAGAACTTCACTAGCTCATTCATTTTTTTCAGTAAAAGATAACTTAGTCATCTTCTCAAGAAAATAAAACTCACAGATTGGCATTGATTCATAATTATTGATATTGAGGATACCCTCTTGTGCTAACCTATTTATCCTATTCTTGTTAATATGATCGAGCCTACAATACCAAAGATAGACTGAGCCTACAATACCAAAGGTAAGCATCCGTGATATTATCTAATTTAGGATATTTATTTGGAGTATATATTACACTCACAGACTGTAACAAAATATAGATGCTATTTCTTAATTATCCTTGCATTATTGTAACATCATTCATAATGATATCACAATAATCATTCTTTATTGATAAACTATAACCATCTTTGATCAAAAGGCCAATAGAGATTATATTCATCAAGAAAGATGGACAATAATAACAATCACTCAAAATGATACTATTGGATTTGAAAATAAGCTCGACGACTCCTAAAACCAAAATTGAAACTTGACTTTCATCTCCTATATTTAGGAATCTCTCATCATTCTCGAATTTTCTACAACTTGAAGTCCTTGTAACGAATTACAAATATAAACTAAACTTTCGATATCCAATATCCAGATAGTAGTATCACATATAGAGAAATTACAAGTTATTATTATTAGAAAACTGGATAGGGTTGCATGCACAGATTTTAAAACCTTTTTGAAGAGCAGCAAAAATGAACTGGGTTAAACCCTTTAACGCCACATGCAATAGATCTCATCTATTCCTACTCGAGCTCAAGAATAAAGATACGCATATAATCTGAAAATTAAAATAAAGATGAGATCAAATCTCAATACCTTTGTATGGATTGAAATACACCACTATCGATGATCTTAGATCCGAAGTTTCTTGAACCGCACACGGTCCGACCTCTGCAGGTATCCATCAGGATTAATCTTGAATCTTTCTTCTTGTGGTAGATCCTTCTTCTTCAAGTAGGATCTTAGCCTCTTTGAACCTTGATCAACTGTTGATCTTGACTGCAATCACAACCCTTGAAGTGTAGCATTTTCTCCTTGTTCTTTGCAGTAGAAGAGACTACTCTCAACTTAGGCACGTGGGATGATGGACGTCCAACCCTTGGGCATTGGAAAGAGAGAGGGAGAGAGGATGAGATGTGAAGAGGAGAGAGAGAGAGAGAGATCTAATTTTTTAGTTAATGAAAAACTCTAAAATCTTAGGAGACCATCTCTTATATAGAGACCTTATCTTGATTCCAAATCAAGATCCAATCAATCTAAAAAGGCTAGTCCTTATCTTATAAGAATTTCTACCTTTTAAATTTGATTATTTCTCAAAAAAATTAGACTTAATTGGAATGGTCATCATCTCTTTTGGCAAGTAGATGGGGTGCCCCACTCAAAATAGGCAAACTGAGTGGGTACCCCTGATCAAAAGGGATAGGTAGTTAGGGCACATTGGGGCGCCAACCCTTGGCACCCCTTCTAGGGTTTTATACAAAAGAGGGGGGGGCGTAGCCCCTCCCTTTCTCTCTCTCTCCTTCCATGCCAAGGCAAGAAAGGGGGTGGGTCCCTCTCTCTTCCTCATGCCACTCCAAGGGGTTGGCGCCCCTTGGACCTGCCAAAAGGGAGGCTTGCACCTCCTCACTTCTTTCCAACAATTCCATACTTTAAAAGAAAATATCAAGGGAGAAAAGGAGATTAATTTGCTAACTTATTGACATGATTCAATCCTCTTGGGCCCACAAACAGATGTCCAGCTAAAATCAAATCAAAATGGATTTAGTTTAGGTTCAAGGTTATGGACTTGATCCAATCCTTATCTAATAAGAAATCGAAGTCTAGAGAAAAATTAGGTTTAACCATGTGCTAGCATGATTCTTTTAAACCTAATAAGATTTCAATAAATCCTAATCCAATTAAAGCTTCACAAATTCAATTGATTAATTCAAGATTAAATCTCTTAATGTGTGATCCCATAAATTCTATTCTATTTGGTAGTGAGATATATTGTGATCTCCATTATAATATCATCGAAACTCTTTTCGATGGGTTGGAATAATTTTAGCTCTATCTTTTAAGGATCATCGATTATTAAGATAATTCTCGATAAACCTCACAATCCACTAGTGATACCTAGTAGTATGTTGTGGCAACCCAATAGAATAAAAGTTGAATCTCTTGGTATAGTTATCATATGATTCAGTCCTTCTATCGTAAGTCTCAACTTGACGAAGGTCATGGAGAACTTGTTGGACTCCATCATCAGTCATATGCTAGATTGGCTCGACTCAAGTTCATTTATGAATCCTATAAAAACTCTTTTCTAGTATTCACACTTGCTTTGGCCAAAGACTTTCTGAACTCAGTCATGCAAATCACATATGACTTCTTCTTTTCTATCAAAGTTGATAGATTTTATCTAGATGCATCCTACTCCTAATAGTGAACCAGAACCTACTGTAGTCAAACTCAGTAGCCTCACTGTGAATAGTCGATGACACCGTAGATCAAAGGATCACTCAAACCACTATAGTATCGAGTCAACCACTGATGAGTGAGTAGACATCCAAGTGATTTCTCATGATGGTTACGCTCAGTACAAGTTATTTTTTAACAACCATCCGCACCTTTACCTCAGTATTCCTACACTACAAACCCGAGACTCATCTACCCACAAGGGAGGTGAACTGTGCATTGATCTCGAATGGATTGATTACTGTTCTTCGTGATGATTCTTTGATCGAAAGCATTTAGAAACTAATCACTAATTAATTTACATCTCAAATTCTTAACACTTTGAGAATATACAAAATTTTTTTTTGTTAATTTCTAGAACAAATAATCGATACATAAACATGATTGGAATGAAAAATTATTTATTAATAATAAAAGTATTACAAGTATAAAATTAAGTCCTAAAATTATAAAATGTGTCAGCCAACAATTACTTCTAGGGCACATATCTAACAAACTCCCACTTGACTTAAAGCCATTTGGCCATATACCTAAGATCCATCTTCTCAAGATAAACTTCGATCTTCTATAGGCTGAGAGGCTTGGTTAGCGGGTCCTCCACGTTGTGCATGAAGTCGACTCTCTGTACCTCGATGAACTTTTTCTCGAGATATTTGTATATGATGTGGAACCACTGCTCTATATTCTTAGACTTCTGATGAGACTTGGGCTTCTTAACAAGGGCTATGACGTCGTTATTATCACAATGCAGTGCAATGGCATCTGATGGCATCACATCTAGTTCCGTAATAAACTTCTTGAATCAAAAGACTTCCTTAGCAGCTTCAGAGGCGATGATGTACTCGATTTCTATGGTCGAATGTACAATGATCAACTGCTTGAAACTCTTCCAACAAATCGCTCCATCATTACACAAAAAAATACACCCCGATGTAGACTTTCGATCATCAACATTAGTCATGAAGTTTGAATCAGTGTATTCCTCAACTTTCAGCTCCGATTCTCCATCAAAGATCAATAACAAATCCTTAGTCCTTTTCAAGTATTTAAGGATGTTTTTCATAGCAATCCAGTGTTCTTCACCAGAATTTGCCTAATATCTGCTCGTGACACTCACGGCAAGGGCTATATCAGATCGTGTACATAACATAGCATATATGAGGCTCTCTATTGTAGATGCGTAAGGGATCTTGCTCATACACTGAATCTCCTCAGGTGTGTCAAGGCACATCTTCTTGGAGAGATGAATATTATGTCTAAGAGGCAAAAAATCTCTCTTGGAGTTTTTCATGCTGAACCTCTTTAGCACCTCCTCTATATACATTCACTGTAAAAGTCCTATCATTCTCTTAGATCTATCCTTATAGATCTTTATATCGAGAATATAGGAAGCTTCTTCTAGATCTTTCATGGTGAATTCTTTTGACAACCATATTTTAACCGATGTCAATATAAGAATATCATTTTCAATTAGAAGAATATCATTCACGTACAATACAAAGAATGTGACAGTCCCATTGATCTTTTTGTACACACAAGGCTACTTATTTTTGATAAAATCAAACATTTTGATCATATCATTAAAGCGAGTGTTCTAACTCTGAGATGCTTGCTTAAGTCCATATATGGATCTTTACAGCTTGTAGACCTTATGATCACTATCACTGGATGTGAAATCTAAAGGCTGCTCCATATAGATATCTTCCTTAAGATATCCATTTAGGAAGATAATTTTCACATCCATCTGTCAAATTTCATAATCATGAAAAGCTATTATCGCAAGTAGAGTACGGATGGATTTTAGTATGGTCATGAATGAAAAAGTTTCATTATAGTCAATACCTTCGTGTTGACTATAACTTTTTGTGACCAGCCTTGCCTTATAGGTCTTTACCTTACCATCTGACCTAATTTTTCTTTTATAGATCTATTTACATCCAATAGGTACAATACCTTCGAGTGGATCTACTAAGAATCAAATTTGGTTGGAATGCATGGAGTCAATTTCTGACTTCATCACTTTCATCCATTTCTCAGAGTCAATATCTAACATTACCTCGTTGTAGGTCTTGAGATTATTTCTAATGTCCCTATCTCCCACAAGTAATGCTTCCTCTAAATCCTCTGTAAGAATACCTAAGTATCTTTTAGGAAGATAGGAGACCCTACTTAATTTATGGGATGGAGGAGGTACCACATCTACTGGCTCATTACTAGATTCAGGTTCTTGGACTCGATGCTTTTTAGAAACTTTCTCTTCAAGCTCAATCTTCCTCCCACTGCCTCCATCTTTGATAAACTCTTTTTCTAAAAAGATGGCATGATGGCTCACAATCATATTGTGATCCTCACGAAGATAGAAGTAGTATCCCATGATTTCTTTAGGATACCCTATGAAGCGAGCTCTAAAAGACTTAACCTCTAACTTATTCGCCTGTTGTTGCTTGACATGAGTTGAACATCTCTAAATATTGAGATACCTAAGAGTTTGTTTCTTACCATGCCATAACTCATATGGTGTGGTAGGAATGAATTTAGAGCGAATCTGATTCAAAAGATGAATGACAGAAAGTAATGCATATCTCCAAAAAAAATAAGAAGATCTGTGAAGCTCATCATAGATCGGACTATATCTAATAGGATCTGATTTTTCCTTTCGGATACCCCGTTGAGCTGAGATATTTCTAGAGGTGTCTATTATGAGACGATGTTATTATCCTTGAGATATGCCTAAAATTCTTCACTAAGATATGTCCCTCCTCGATCTGATTGAAGAATCTTTATAGATTTTTTGATTTATTTTTCTATTTTATATCTGAACTCTATGAATTTTTCAAAGGCTTCAACCTTATGATGCTTCAAATACACAAACCCATACAATGAATAATCATCGATAAAAGTTATGAAGTAGAAATAGCTACCTCTGGCTTGTACATCGAATGGACCACACACATCAGTATGTACCAGGGCTAATATCTCATTGGTCCTTTCTCCTTATCCCACAAAGGGTAGCTTAGCTATTTTTTTTTGAAGACAGAACTCACAAATCAGATAAGACTTGAAAGTCAATGGTCCATGAAGATCATCTTTCTCCAATTTATTAAGTCTGTCCTCTCCAATATGGTCTAGCCTAAGGTGTCATAGATACTTTTGGCTAATCCTATCTCTAAGTTTCTAAAACACTATGGCATTTATAGTTTGCTCATTAATATTGACACTCGCATCCATATGCAAATGATAAAGACTATCAATCAAAAAAGCACATGTAACAATTTTATTTTCAAAATAAATTGAATACATATCTTTATTGAAATAAAAATTATAGTTATCCTGTGCCAGCACAGATATAAAAATCAAATTCCTACTAGCTATAGGTACATAATAGCAGTCTTTCAAAATTAAACTATTCCCTAATGATAATTGCAGAGAGTAGGTCCCAACGGCTACAGCAGCAACCTTTGCTCCATTGCTGATCTAGAGAGTGATCTCGTCTTCTCTCAGCCCTCTAAATTCTTCAAGACCCTGCATAGAAGTACATAAATGAGCACTTGAACCAGAATCAAGAATCCAACTAGAAGAAGAAAAAATTGTTAGATTAGTTTCAATTATGAGCATATCAGATGTATCTTCAGAAGGCCCATCCTTCTTTCTGTTCTTGACAGTTACCAAGTAGGCCAGATAGTTCCTTCTCCAGTAGCCTTCAACATTGCAATGGAAATACTTTTTCTAGTCGTTAGCCTTCTACGGAACCTACTTCTTGGGCTTGGCTTCGTTCTTTTGCTTCGTCACAGGCTTCTTCTTTTTGAAAAAAAACTTTCTCTTAGAGGTAGCCTGCTCCACGTCAGAACTATATCCCTTGAACTTTTCAAGGTGGCCTTCGCTGTTACCAGCATGTTCAGTATTTCAGACAAAATGCTATCAATCTTATTCATATGATAGTTCATGATGAACTAGTCATACGAATCAGGAAGAGACTGAAGGATCAAATTCACATGTAATTTCTTATCCATGTTCATCCCGAGCTTTTGAAGCTCCTCGATATCTTTAATCATTGTCAAACAATGATCATTGACGGACTGCCCATCACGTATTTTCACTCTGAATAGTCTCTGAGAGACTTCAAAGTGAGCTGTGCGACTCTGCTTACCGTATAACTCTTACAGATGAGTTAGCATCTCCTTAGCAATCCTCATGTCTTCATGCTGTCGCTGAAGATCATTGGACATGGATGCTAGAATATAATACTTCATCTTGTTATCCTCATCCATCAACTTCTTAAGTACAGCTCATTGATCAGAGGATGAACGAGCTGGTAACACAGGCATATCTTGATCAAGGATATAGGTTAGTTTCTCAGAACTAAAAATAATTCTCAAATTCTGAAGCCAATCTTTGTAGTTCGTTCCGATCAATTTATTAATATCAAAGATACAAGCTAAAGGGTTGGCACTTGATATGGTTATCTACAGAGAGAACAGTTTGTAATTTGATATTTATACTTATAAAATATTTATTCTAGAAACTTTAAAAATAAATAAAAGGCTCTCACTATTTTCTCAAATTTCTCACACTCCTCAGATGGAGAAATGAAAATCTATAAGCAATCGATTTCAAGTGGGTACTGTGGTCCCATTGATCTATACACACCTCACCTAACAGTTATTGGTGAGCATAGACCAATAAGTGGACAACAGCTTGTCCATTACTTCACTAAGTAAAATGCAGCGGGTTTTGTCTCTAAATCCTATGACCTCACCTAATAGTTATCGACATATTTTTTAGTTAAGTCAGATCCATTGTTCACCAACAGACACAAAGCTGTTATTGAGACCCTCACCTAATAGTTATTGGATCCAACCCCATCTCTACCTCAAGACATCAAATGCCAATAGTGGTTATACCTTCTCGATGTAACCAAACCACTGTAACTAGTCGAGAACAATCCATACCAAGAAGGCACCCGTATCTTTACAATGATTGAAGACCTCTAGACTTAATATTTAGTAAGAAGATTTAGATTTAGATTTCTTCTAAATCAGTAGATATGACATCCGATTGATCAAATTTAGGTCAGCACATCCGCATATCTGACCAACCTAGTCGGCATAGGTGAACTCGAGTCAACAAACGACCCTATGCGAAACTGAATCTCCTAAAATAGTCAGATAAGTTAAAATGAGTGGGGGTCCATCCGTTGTTTTTCTTAGACACCAACAAATTGATCAGATCAGACAATAAAATTAATTAAATAACCACCATCTAAATATTTGCCTTAGACATCAAATTGATCGATTAGAATCGATCCAGTTAACCTATTGAAATGGGCTCGAACCATTGAGCCAAATTTGATCTTGAGTCAATCAATTCACATCAAAATGTGAATCAATGCGATTAACCACAATTAAACTCGACTTTGATCCCCTTTGACCTAATCCTAATCAATCATTGATTAGGTTTAATCAACTGCTCAAAATCGACAATAGATTCTAGCCTGATCTAATCAATTGACCCTGAATTATAGTTTGATCATTAGACCTAATTTGTTCAACCTATACCCATATGCAATATCATAATTTTTGGATTCTAAAAATAATTTTTAGATTATATTTCATTGTATGTATTAGTGGCTTATGATCTTGAAACAATTTCAGATCTAAACTTAATGTCACATATCACATATATGAAGTTTTAGATCTAAACTATAAGCATATATCATATATATATATATATATATATATATATATTTATATCTAAAATTAAATTTATATATATCAAATATATATATAATCAGATCTAAAATATTTATTAAAATATTTTAAAAATATTTTTCAAAAAATCGGTTCGTATCAAAATAGGACAACCTTTTCAATATAAGAGGTAATCCCATATCAGGACAACCTTATATCAGTCTAATGTAAATATTTAATCATTCTAATTTTAGATCTAAATATGAAATAAGATATATCATATACATCATTTTTTAAATCTAAAATATTAATTTAAATATTTCAAAAATAGTTCTCAAAATCGATCAATCTTATGCTAGGACAATCTTTTCAATGTAAGGGATAAATTCTATATTAGGACAACCTTATATCAACATAAGATCAATTTTAAATCATCTAAACTTTCAAATCTAAGAATAAAAATCAGATTATATATGTCTTAAAAATCTGACTCTGATACCACTATTAGAAAATCGGATACGGTTGCATGCATAGATTTCAAAATCTTTTTTAAGAGCAGCGGAAACAAACTGAGTTAAATCCTTTAACCCCACATACAATAAATCTCATCTATTCCTATTCGAGCCCAAAAATAAAGACATGCATATAATCTAAAAATTAAAATAAAGATGAGATTGAATCATAATACCTTTGCGTGGGTTGAAATACACCGCTACCGATGATCTTAGATCCGAAATTTCTTGAGCCGCACACATGTCTGGCCTCTACAGGTATTCATCGAGATCAACCTTGAATCTTTCTTCTTGTGGTAGATCTTTTTTCTTTAAGTAGGATCTCAATCTCTTTGAACTTTAATCAACTGTTGATCTTGACTGCAATCACAACCCTTGAACTACAGCCTTTTCTCCTTGTTCCTTACTGTAGAAGAGACTCCTCTCAACTCAGGCATGTGGGATGATAGATGCCCAACCCTTGGGCATTGGAAAAAGAAGAGGAAAAGAGAATGAGGCATAGAGATGAGAGAGAGAGATCTGAATTTTCAATTAATGAGAAATTCTAAAATCCTAGGAGACCATCTCTTATATAGAGACCTTATCTTTATTTCAAATCAAAATTCAATCAATCTAAAAAGACTAATCTTTATCTCATAAGGATTTCTACCTTTTTAATCTGATTATTTTTTAAAAAAATCAGACTTAATTGAAATGGTCATCATCTCTTTTGGCAAGTAGATGGGGCGTCCCACTCAAAATAGGCAAATTGAGTGGGCACCCCTAATCAAAAGGGGCAGGTAGTTGGGGCGCCAACCCTTGGCGCCCCTTCTAGGGTTTTACACACAAAAGAGGGGGTGTAGCCCCTCTCTCTCTCTCCTTTTATGTCAAGGCAAGAGAGGGGGCGGGCCCCTCTCTCTACCTTATGCCACTCAAAGGGGTTGGTACCCCTTGGACCTGCCAAAAGGGAGGCTTACACCTCCTCACTTCTTTCCAACAATTCCATACTTCAAAAGAAAATATCAAGGGAGAAAATGAGATTAGTTTGCCAACTCATTGACATGATCCAATCTTTTTGGGCTCACAAATAGGTGCCCAGCTAAAATCAAATCAAAATAAATTTAGATTAGGTTCAAGGCTATGAACTTGATCCAATCCTTATATAATTAGAAATCAAAGTCCAAAAAAGAATTGGATTTAACCATATACTAGTATGGTTCTCTTAAACCCAATAGGATTTTAATAAATCATAACCCAATTAGAACTTCACAAATTCAATTGATTAATTCAAGATTAAATCCCTTAATGTGTAATCCCATAGGTTTTATTCTATCTGGTAGTGAGATATATTGTGATCTCCATCACAAAATCATCGAAACTCTTTTCGATGGATTGAAATAATTCCAGCTCTATCCTTCGAAGGTCATCGATTATCAAGATGACGTCTGATGAGTCCCACAATCTATCAGTAACACCTAGCAGTATGTAGGACAACCCAGTAAAATAAAAATGTGAACCCTTAGGTGCAGTTATCATATGATTCAATCCTTCTATCATGAGTCCTCGACTTGACGGAGGTAATGGAGAACTCGTCAGACCCTATCGTCAGTCATATACTACATTAGCTCAACTCAAATTTATTTGTGAATCTCATGAAAACTTTTTTCAATATTCACACTTACTTTGGTCAAAGATTTTCTGAACTTAGTCTCGCAAATCGCATAGGACTTCTGCTTTTCTACCAAGATCGATTTTTGGGCATTTCGGTTAGTCCATGTTTCTCTTTGGAAATAATCCAATGCTTCGTGCTTGTATATGAGACGTCGGATCAACTCCAACCATGGAGTTGGTATGGATCCATCCTATTCTCGTTCTCTTTAGGTGGGTGCTCGGTGGTGGTCCAAAGAGAAAAGATCGAGGTCGGGCAGTAGCCCCCCATAATAGGGGTTATACAAGCCATGACAAACATTGGTTGTGATGAGTATATTTTGAGTAGCATGATGTCCATATCATTGATCAATATCATATTCCTCATCCTAAGGTCGGTCAGCATCTAAGATTTTGCTGACAAGCTCTACCACCACAGTGTAGCATATTAGAGCATGCAGAACTGTGGAAGCACATGGATCCTTTGCTTTATCAAAGATGGAGACGCGAGAACGCACGAGGAAGAACTAGACGACGAGGCAAGATGACGATTAACAGTAACTTCCATTCCATAGTTTTGTTTAACATTGGCAATCTTTCAACCTATTCCCATTCAAACTCAGAAACAAAATGTCATTCCAATTGTCCTGGGAGTACGCCATGCCTCATTTCTAATCCCATACAGTGTTGCGAGTTGTACTTCAACATCAAATATTCCACCAGCAAGGAGAATGAGACATATTATATATCCCAACCGCTACAAAAGTCTCCTATAATTTGGATTGGCCAGCCGCACAACAAAATGCTCTCAATCTGGGTAAAAGCTAAAAAAAACTTGCCCTGTAAAAAGTAAGAAGGGTAGGATGAAAAATGTATTCTTGATAGCTTAGGCATCATCTTTCTGAGAGGCCTTTATATAGGTTATTCAACTATCATCCTGTAGAATCCATTTTGGTAGGAACTATGTTGTTCCACTTGTGGCAAAAAGGCAGTGATGTATCATGACTGAACCTTTTTACTCGTTTCTGGGGAAGAGAAGGATGTCATAAACATGTCAATGAAAATGTTTAAATATTTGAGTATAAGACCCATCTAAGGTTTTTGATTTGGGTTCAACTCTTGATCCAAATATAATTTTAAGTCAATCATTTGTTATCATTTTGAGTTATGTTGATCAATTCTTAGATTAACCCTAATCCAATTAGGTTAGCACAGATTCAGTCAATCATGACTCAAACCCTTATCAAATTAGGTCAATGACAATTTGATCAACCTAAATTAAATATAATATCTAATCGAATTAGAACTATGAACTTGATTTAATCTATAAGCATTAATTCTAATCATATTAGACCAATGAATTATAGTTAAATAAATCCATCAGTAAAAATCTTAATCCATGTCTGATGCATCCTTTTCATGATCAAATTTTTTTTAGCTCCACACATACCTAGGACAACAATCAAAATGGAAGACCCACAATGGTGAGTGCCCAATAACATGATGGTCGGCCCTTGGATCTTTGGGGAAGGCATCAAATGCAAAATATCCTAAGTCTTGGCAATGTATATACAATATACTATTTCAAGGCTTCGCACATCCCATGCACTGGATTTACAATTCCATCGAAAATTAGATCATGAGATCTAACTTAAACTTATCTCATAAGTCTAAAGACCATAGAATTTTATATCCAAGATTTGATCATAGATTGATAATATTTTATCATTAACAAAAATACATCAAGAACATCAAATAGACATCAATCAAAAAATCTGATTTTGACATAGTTTAAACTGGATCTAATCCATATCACAATAATAACATAAAATTTGATTGAATCAATCAAGGGTGGCTCTGATACCACTATTGGATTTCGATGATGTAGCGAAATATAAATTTATAAAATTTTAATATGAATTCAACAATTAAAAATAAGTTTAATAATTAAACTAGACTACCGAAACACAAAAATCCTAGGAATACCTTGATGATTACAATCAAATAAAATAAGTATGTGCAACAAGAAGAGATCAGATGTCATATACCAACATGAAGATGAGCATTTAATAATCTTGAGATCTCTATAAGACTCCAAAGTAGAAGCCCTTCAACAGTGATCCATACGGGACTGATCAGGGTCCTTCCCAATTCAACGTAGTGCTGCAGCCTTCTTCGTAAGTTCACTGCCGATCATCCTTCACAAGAATGGATTACACCACCACTTGTATGCCTTCTAGACCTCTACTAGGATCATTCTAAAAATCATTTCCTAAATGATCTCATCACATAAATATCAGATTATATATTTAACACATGAATAATCTGATTTTAGGATAAGCATCACATGCTTTCCTTTTTCTCATCCCTTCCTTTCTATTTTTCTTTCTCTCTTTTCCTTATCTTTATCCTAATTTTTTTTTTCTTTTTCTTCTCATTCTCATACCTATCCTCAGCCCAAATTGGCACATCCAACTTAATGTAGCACCCCCTTTTTATAGAAAAGAATGGGCGATACCATGGGATGCCAACTCTTGGCGTTAAACATTCCCATATGATGCAAATTAATTTTTTTCATGAAAACCAAAGATTATAGTGTAGAATAAGAAGTGATTGACCAGTAGAAGGACTCTTTCTCTACTTGAAAAAATTAATATGCCATCATATAGTGCGTGGGATAAGGAAAATGGCATGAAACTAAGAGTCCATAACAATTAGGACTCTTCCACATTCAACGCACATAAGAAAGGGTGTCCCAATTATTTTTGGCATGGAGTTTCTTTCCAGAGAAGGACTCCTCCTCCTCTTTTATGCCCGCATATCCCAAGGCATCATCTGATGATGCACAAAACAAAGGGACGTGTGGAACATAGTAAGAAATTTAAGAGAAGTATGAAAGGACTCCTCTCCTTCAACGTCTAAAATAAATTGGACGTGACATTTATTTTCTTGCATGTGGATTGGCATGGAGGAGGTTGATTTTGCATGAAACTCTTCCATAAAAATCAGATTAGCCACTTATTTAAATATAGGTTCAAATCTAATCACATTAGGTCAAGGCAACAAGTTAAGGGTTAGCACAAATACCTTTGCACTGAACCCAATTGAGAACTTGAGTTAATTCATGTGCTAACAATTTAATTAACCCATTGAATTTATAATAAATCTAAATAGATTGGATCAAGATCAAATTTCTATTGTATGTGACCCATCGGGTTCCAAATCTAGCTAGCAGTGGATCCAGACTCATGACATAACCCTAATTCGATTAGATTAGGTCAGCTCAAGAGTCTCAATCAACTGAGACTCTTTTTAATTGATTTTTGAATTAAATTTTTTTAATTCTGATGAGTCCACAAGTCAAGATTAACATTAGTAATGTGTTATGACTATCTGAAAGATTTGAAATTTGATAAAAATATCAAAATTATCCTTCCGTAGCGAGTTATTATGCAATTCAATCATTCGATCACATAACATCTCAGACAGGCCATGAGCATAGAATTATATCAAGTCTAAATATCTATCCATATGTATCTCGATCAGATGATGATGACTCGATTGATGAACCAGTAAAAATTTTTTTTATTATTCATCACTGCTCTGGCCAGAGACTCTCAGAGTCATCATCCTATGGGATCAAATAGGATATTCTCTCCTCCTACAAAGAGTGATCTATTCCTTATTGACCACTCACAACCTCCATGCATACTTCATCATATTTAGAATATCCCACGCACATCTCAAAGTGGTGTGCTAGGAAATAAACCAAAGTAAAGATTCATATACACAAGGTACCATGATGATCTCAGGTCCAAGGATCACATGCACCACTCCCACTAGAGAACCATCTATCGATATGCTGTAAAGCTTCATCAGATATTCTTCTTGCGAGTTAGTTCAGTGAACTCATTCTCTAATTATGAGCATCTGTATTCTTGTATTAGTGTCACCACACAAATGATTGTGAGATTAACCACCCTCTCCATCGAGCATACATAGGATGTACCAGTCTTACCAGCATCATCGATCTCTGACTCGATGATCCAACGACTGAGAATATTTTAGATCGGGACTATCAAGATTTTAGATCTCACTGGCATGATCTCATCATGGTCCTAAAATCATTGTCCTAATCTATGGGGTTTATCATAATCGTACAAATATGATGCAGCAAATGATAAAACACAATACCTCATAAATAAAAATAACTAATGTCATGCAAATGAGTAGGAAGAAATCTCAGAAAAGTCTCTTCGCATTACCTATGCGATTGGCTTGTAGGACATTATTCTTTCAGCAGTCACCGCACAACTCCAGCCAATCCAACCCAAGACGGATTTTTGCTGCAACAACTATGATTTGGGTCTAGTGAATGGAACTGACCATTGGCCATACGTTAGAAACTAGTTTCTTCTATGTCTAGTCAATCAGGGTAGATCGCAATAGAGTTAGTCCTTTTGGGCCTAGCCAATTAGGGCCGATCACTTGCATACACTAATATGTCGTATGTTTATTTTCGGGACTAATCTCTTTGTCCTATCATGAGGTTAATCGTGGCTATATGAATTAGAGCTAGTTTTCCTCTGAGCTTAGCTAGTAGGGCAAATCATTGATACATGCTAATGGATCACATGCTTTGTACTCTAGGGCTAATCTCATCTAGACCTTGTCATGAGGCTGATTGTCATTATACTCATCAAAGATTGAGAGAAGATTTTTTGTTATACTATTATAGTATTATACGTGGCATATTTTGAAAATTAAAGTTATATTAGCATATGTATCTATTATTGTTAATGGTGATATTTGAAAAAAGAATTCTGTTATACTTGATCTCTCAAAAATATTAAAAACTTACTGAGTCTGTAAAGCTCATTCCCTTTTTCTATTTTTTTAGATGCAATAAAACATATGAGGTTTGAGACCAAATAGTGAGAAGCATAAGACTTTAGATGCCATTTGCTTAGTTTTGACTTTGAATAAATTTACTTTGGACCTTCTGTTATTCACCATTATTAATCTTTGTAAACTATCCTTTTATTATTATTTTTTTTAATGAAATGGGAGGATGTACCACCCTTATATTGATAATTATAGAATATTTATAGAGTCGATCAAGCTGAGAAAGCTTGAACCCATCCAATGCTAAAGCTAAAACTGATTGTAGGTTTTACAAGTTTTTGACTTTACAGACTTGCTGAACCCGATTTTCAAGACAAGATTTCAGACCAGTGGTGTTCAGGTTTTAAATTCCTCATTTTGAAATCTAAGGAAAGCTCGAATTTGTAGGAGTTTCCAGCTTGATCTTCAGGATGAGATTGTACAACAGGTCTGTGAAAGTGCTAACATGAGTCCTTTTCTTCAATAAGCTGTCCGTCTAAAAAAGAAACTTGTGTTCATATTTCATCCTTACGGAGATAACTTACTTTAGCCTCTAAATTTATGTAGAAGCTTACTTATCTCCACTTTCTTATCATCACCTGCTAGAACCAACCAATCTTCTAGGTATAACAGGGAATTGTTGAGAACTCTACGCTGAATTGGGAAAGGAACTTGGAAGATTGTTTCGCCACTCCATCCATAGTGCAGTGTAACTGTTTGGAATACTCTGTATTGACAATTTATTAGTGATCTCATTCCATACATCGGCTGAATACCTGCATGTCAAAAATAGGTGATTTATGTTTTCCTCTTCTGAGTAACATAAAGCATAGAAAGGTGATCTTGGGATGTTTCTTTTCTTCAGATTATCAGCTGTAAACACTCTTTTGTTGAACACAAGCCAGTTGAAAACTTTAATTTTTGTACGTACCGGCAACTTCGAATTCGTTGTTGAAAATTGAGATATAATACCCCCATGACTGAAAAAAGAATAACAGTCTTTAACCGTGAATTTGCCCTGATTACTCCATTTCCACTCTACTGGATCTGGTTTTTATACCATTTGGAAGTTTGACATGAGGTTCAGAAGATTTTCCAGCTCCTTATTACCTATAAAGCTTAGAAACGAGTGGAAGATTTTCCTAGGATCTAATAGATCAATGAAATCACTTACAGAGATTGTTTGTATTCTTGACAAGAGATACAATTCTGGACAAATCTGCTTAAGATCGGTTTGGCCTGCCCAAGAATCATGCCAAAAATCCACTTGTTTCCCATCACCTATCTTGAAATGAATGCTTTGATTGAAAATTTGTCATACCTCAACCACACCTTTCCATGCATTTGAAGCAAGACGATGAGCTTTCATAGGTGCTTGTGAAGCTGTGATCTTGGTACAATAAAACTTATGAATAAGAGTTCTCCAGAGTTTCTGTGGTTGTTGATAAAATCTCCACCATCTTTTCAACAGAAGGCACCTGTCGAATAATTTTAAGTTTAATACCCCAAGACCTCCAAGAAATCTAGGTCTGCAGACCTTTTCCCAACCGTCTAGGCATATGCCCCCTAAGTTGAAACCCCCCCCTTCTCCATAGAAAATCCCTTCTCTTTTTGTCTATTAAGTCTATCACCTTTGCGGGAAGTAGCAATGTGGACATCCAGAACATTGGAATTGAGCTTAAAACAGAGTTAACCAAGGTTAAACGACCTCCAATTGATAGTAGTTTCCCTTTCCAAGCAGATAATCTTTTGTCTGCCTTTTCGATGAGGAAGTTCCAATCAGAGAATTTAATTGCTCCTTCAGTTAGAGAGACACCTAAATACTGCAATGGAAACTTGAAAGATTTGCATCCTAGCACTGCTACAAAATAGCTGTAAGTATCGTCTGAAATCCGTATCCCCATTAGTAGATTTGCTTTTATTGCCATTACCTGAGTTTAAACTGATGTGAATATGTATTTGTAGAATGGTAGGCGTTGCATATCATATGGGGTTAAACCCAAGGATTATATGGCCGTCTATCACATGCCCAGCTCGGGCCATTAGATCAAGGTGTGACTTATACACTTATTATTTTATTGATACATCACACTTTCTCGATATACACCTCATACCAAGTAATACATAGTCAGCACTATCATTTTGTTAATATATGGCTCCAAGTATTACACACCTTAGCCTCCTTGAATCTGATCTCTTGCTCATGGTATCAATATCCTTGACATGATGAAGATGGTGATGCTAGAAGATAGAGGCCATGGAGGTGAGACAAAAAACCTCAAGTTTAAGTGGATTTGAGATCTTGAATTTTGATGGGAAGAGAAGAAGGATGACAAAGAAGAGGAGATGCAACGAAGAATTGAAATAACGAGTAATGTCCAATTGATAGAGTTCTTGACATAATCCAAAAGAGAAAAAAGTTGAAACAAGAGAGAAATGGAGAGGACACTATCAGACTAGGCTCTTTTATATTTATATACTAAGTGGGTTGCGGTGAAAGAGTCAGACGATTTTCATCCAGTGGCTTGAGCAAATAATTTTATAAATTGTTCCTTATGGTTTGTAGGTTAGTATGGGCAATGTGAAAGATATTATTTTTGCTTGTCACATGCATGTTAATATTGTCACAAGAGCATTATGTTCTTTTGGTTGCATCACAATGACAACTTGTCACTCCTAATGACAGCTACATGCAGTGCTTATGTATAATGCAAGCTTCATATTTTCCAATTGGATTTAACTATTAAGAAAGGTATTATGGTGGTATCATGGATGCCTCGAATTTATAGCTCTATGGACTATGACTATATTGTTAAGAGGCATGCTGTGAAGAGCTGAGCCATATGCATGCTGTGAAGAGCTATGAGCTGAGCTGATCCTGATATGAGCTGAGCTGATCCTGATATGAGCTCCTCTGTGCTAATACGAGATATCCTGAACATCTATGCTGATATGAGCTGAGGCCAAAAGTAATAAATGTCCCCGTGCGGAGAGCACATGAAGGCTAAAATCTCTCCTAATTGACAATCTATGCAATTAATAGGTGGGACCCTCATCTGCCATGAGGTGACACCACTCATTCAACAAGGCTAAAAGATCAGGCACGATCTTCAAGGTTATTCAAAAGAGGTATTCAAATCCTCCACTCAGTATTCTACCCGCAACGATCTCCTCACTTTACGGGAGCGATCGAAGGCTGAATCATCTCGCCCGCTATGGCAATTTCAATGGCCCATCAACTTCGAGATCGTGCGATCTCACAGCTAACAATCCAGCTGTCCGACATCTTTCTATATAAACAACCAGAGCTTTGAAGACGTAAGTAAGTCAAATCAAATTCCTCTCAGAGAATCCAATTGCTACTCTTTTTGTTCTCTGCTTTTCTGACTTGAGCATCGAAGGATCCTCACCAAAGTCACAACCTCCGATTTGGGACTTATTTTATAGGTCACTTCAGTGCTAGCATCCCTGTAGGAGGATCAGGCATCCATTCTCCGACCTCGATCGATTTCAGCAGTAATAGATAGAAGAAGGGCCTATTTTTTACAACATGCGATCAATGAAAACCACCATCGAACAATCGAGGTGATCTACCACCTCTCAAACCACCATCGATGCTGAAGAAAGCCATACACCAATGGCGCAGCCACCAACGATGGAGGCTCTGCCAATCTAACTAGCACTGGTCATGGTAGATCATCTTGACCTGCTCTTCTAGCAGGTCTAGACTTTGATGGCCACCATCACACCCTGAGCGACCGTGGACACCTCCATAGAGTCTAGAAAGGAGTTTCATTACACTGCCTCAATACCAATCTGATCCTACGAATCATCTAGACACTGACTAGATCCAGATGGGCCATCTCCAAATCGAAGAAATTTCATCACATTCCCACAACACTGGTTGGATCAAATCATCCATAAAGCGACCAAATATAATTTAGGCCCATTTACGAGATGGCGGGAGCATTCAATGAGAGGAGCTTCATCATATCACTTCAATGCTGACGAGATTTCGGCCGTCCACCTTCAAATCGATCAGATGGCCCAACCATTCACAATCCATCTAACATCGATCAGATCTAATAGCCTCTAAATCAGTCAGCACCTTTCAAATAATCCTAATAGGGCTGAAAATCGGGGAGCTGGCGATCCGAATGAGGAAGGAGTTATTTTTTATTTCCTCATTTACATTTCAAACTTTGAATTTCAGAATAAGGAAGGAGATCATAGCATCCCTACATGCAGAAAGAATGAAGATCCAAACAAGGAAGTGTTGGGAAATGTGTCCCAAAAAGCCAATCGTCAAGCTGTTGACAGTTGAGCAACCAAGTATTGTAATTGATTTGTTAATAAATAAAATATATTTGGCATTTTCATCATAAGCTTTCATCTTCTAATGAACTCCGTTGTTATGATGAAGTCCTTAGGACTATTTAAGTTCGATAAAGAGAGGATTTATCGATTAGTCCTTAAAACTGTTCACGACCAAATGATAGGCTGTTAATAAGGATGACAGCTTCTATCGAGCATAGGTCGCTGTAGGCCATATGGGTTGGTTGTCCTCTTAACCAAGGAGTGTGGAGACACTGGTATGGCATACAGGTGAGATGTAAGGGTACATCGTCATTGAACGTGACCAACTCCAGAGCATTCTGCTGTCGAGAATGTCTCTGATGGGATATAGGTATAAGTGTCCCTTAGACTTGAGATCACCTCAGTGACTTGCAAGCAACTCACTGTGCTTTGGTACTGGACTAACTGAATTTCTAATTCAGGGACGGAAGGCTTCTGGGCACAGTCAAGTACTTGCGAAGTCAGAGTGTAATCGAGATGGGATTGACCACTCCAAGAGTTGGAGAAGAATGAGTCGCTGTATTTCAATTTAGCAAAACCTTGGCCAGGGTAATCCATCAGATGGATTTGATATTTTGAAATACAATGTGGACAACCTGATCAGAGTTGACAGTTGAGCTCTGGGGTGTCCTATGATCATTTTGGTCAAGGGGATGAATTATATGAAAACTATATCCGTATGGGTTCTAAGGATGTTGTTCTACACATTCGACCTATCCGGACGTCGGGTACCATTGCTAGATGGTCACTTCGATTGGTATAGAAATTTATTTCTATGCTACCGGCTTAGGTTCGGACCTATAAGGTCACACACATTAGAGTTCATGATCCGATCGGATGGTTGATCAATTATTAAGAATCATTATAGGGTTAAATAATCAATACGATTGACATTTAACCCAGTGCAAGTGTTGCAGGAGGATCGATTAGCAATTTGATTGCTAATTGGCTTAATTTGATTAAGCCAATGGGCTGAGATTAAGTCTAATTAAATATGATTTAATTAGATTTAGTTTGGGCTTGATTGGATCAAGTCCAATTAGTTTATTGGATAAGCCAAGTGCAAGGAAAAAACTAGTCCTAGTTCAACTAGGACTTGGGTCAATCTAATTTCTAATTTGATTAGAAAATTAAATCAGATTTAAATCTAATTTAATCTGATTAAATTAGATTCTTAATTAGGTTAAGACCTATTTTAATTGGGTTGATCTAATTTTGATTTGATTTAGTTTGGGAAACCAAATTAAAACAAGTTATGAGACAGAATCCTAGTAGGACTAGGATTCCACCTTGTGCCACATAAACCTTCTCCATGCCCTCTCTCTTATTCAACGCCAATCTCCACTTATTTTGTGCGACAAAAGCCCTCTCCCAGATCTCTCCCACGTTCACAAAAGGTCTCCTCTCTTCTTTCTTACATGGAAGGTGATTTGGATCAAATCTAAAAGGAATAAGTTTGGATTTCGAATTCTATGAGATAGAGTTTTAGAAATCCAAAACTCTTTCAATTTTGCACCGAATTTATCCAAATTTTTTTTGGAATTTTTGTGGCTTTTAGGGTTTACATTGTACACCCTTTTCTAGTGATCCATGCATGAAAATATGAAGGAGGTGCTCAAGAGTTGGGCGTCCCTTTACTTGCCATGTTTGGATAAGCCTTGACTAGGTGTTTGACCTAGACAAGGACTCTATCATATCTCTCTATATAAGACGAGTTTCTTCGTGAAATTTTAAGGAGAGATAGTGTTTTGAGATACCTTTCTGCCATCCAAAAATCAGAGAGAAATACCTTTGGGTCGTGGAGATATAAAAGATGCAAGTTTGGGTGTCTAGAGAGAAAAACGTGAAGAAGAAGAGGGTCTTCTTCTAGGGTTTTTATTTTCATATCTTTCCTCCTTCCATCTTGAGTTTCCTGAGAGCGTCTCAGATCTGAAACTTCTCCTTCTACTTTCCATCTTTGGAAGAGTTCAAATCAAGAAGAAGGAGGCACCTGATCAACCATCAAAGAAGGATCAGCGCAGTACTAGCATACTGTGCTGATTTCCTGAAGCAGGACTTCTGATCGAGATTCGTGGGCTCGTGTGGACGACTCCTAGAGGCCGGATGCGTGTGCGGCTTGCAACATCATCCTTAAGCCCGGATCAGCGAGGTTAGAGCGTCTAACTTGCAAGGTAATAGATCTGATCTATTATTTAATACATACATTAGATGTAGCTAGTATAGAAACATGTTGATATGATCAACATGTAGTTCATACTATATTTATATATATTTTAATTTTTGATTTAATACTATATAATAATCATGTAATAGAATATTAGATCTAGGGATTTTTTGATCTTAGAAAATAAATTTTGATTTATTTTAGTCTTCCGCTGTATGATCTTGAAAATGTTTCAAGATCTAACCCTGAAACCCTAGATCTGGTTCCTACAATTGGTATCAGAGCCTAGGTTCTTTATTACATGATTATTTATACATGCTTAGATTATTTTTTAGATTAGATCTAATTTATAATATGATTATTAAATCTGAAATTAAAATTTTAGATCAATCACAAACTGCAAGGTTGTCCTGCTGTAAGGTTTACCCCTTACAGTGCAAAGGTTGTCCTAGTTTGTGTAGATCTATCTTTAATCATAAATTTGTTAGATATGATCTAGATTAAATTTATGATTTATTAGATTTAAAAGATGTTTAAATCTGAAATAAAATCTCTTTGTTAATAATTTTTATGCAAAAAAATTATTTAAAATTGAAATTGTTTCAATTACATGAACCTGTTTAGATTAGATCTAAAGTAGTTTCATGTTTATTTCACTTGCATCTTGATTATGAATCAAACATGCAATATGATTGGTAGAATCATATTGTAAAATTATTTTACAAATATGAAAATAATTTTTTGAAAAGCCGAACCCAACCCTCAGCCCAAAACTTAATTAAGAATTAAGAAGTTGTTTGATTAGGTTCTAGGATTGTGAATTGAAGAACCTAAGACACAAATCATAACACATTGGGTTAATGGGTTAGTAGAAATTAGGTCCATTAATTGGGTTAGACCTATGGTTAGATTAAAGATGGACTTAATTAGAGAATTAACTAAATCTAATCAATTGTTGTCTTAGATTAGGTCAAGGATTCTCTAGATCAATTACAATAGTTGTAGTTGGTCAAGTCCATGTCTTTAACGAGAACCAAATGGACTTGATTCTTGGCTAAGCGGTCTAGCACGAACTGTTAGGTTGATCTAATCGAAACTAATTAAACCAGTTGGTGTCTAAGGTAAACCAGACCGGTGGTTTTTAATTGGGAGCCCGCTTACCTGGCCATTCATGATGGTGTCTAAGGCAAGCTTTGGCAGACCCTCCCACTGATCGAACTTACCTGGCCTCTTGGTGAAATTATGTTTTGATCGGATCACTTGACTATTCGAGCTGACCCATGTCAGCTAGGTAAATCAGTGTGACTGATTTAGATGCTCCTAGACCAGCCCTGGTCTCCCTTAAGCTGACTTGGTGAAGCCAGTGGGAGGATCATGATAAGCTGGTTCATCTGACCTCATCCTCTATATTATTTAAATCTTCTAAAATTATTAGGTCCTTAAAATGATAAAGTTATGGAGATAACTGAGTCATAGCCTCCCATTAAGGTGTTTGATAATGAGTCCATGAACTCAATAATCATTGCAGACCCAAAGGCCTGGTGCTTGTTGACTAATGGAATTATCACTCATCATATGATGACTTGGAAGTGTCTCTCTAATGGTGGTTAGGTGAGCCAACCAAAGTTGGGCTTAATCATTCGTTGGTTGGATACACCAAGTATGATCATGTTAATGGTTGGACCTAACCGGATCCTTACAGTGGAGGCCAAAGCCTACTGATTAGGTTTCTGGGGCAAAATTAAAATTACTAGAAATTGTTTAGAGAAACAATTGGTTATGAACCTACCCTTAGATGTACATGGGTTGGCCAACCAAAGTTGGGCTTGTGTGCAGTCTAAGTGAATTCTAGTACCCACTAAGGAATTAGGTTAATTCCTCGAATTGAAGGTAGAGGCTACCAATTCGAATAAAATAGTGGGAGAAACCTTTTGATTAAAGTCCAAATCTTTAGGTTTAATGAATCAATTACTAATTAGGTTATGGTTCTCTTTTGTGCAAATATGGCCACTTCCCTATCGCTCCGATCATTGTTGGACAATGATAAGTTGGTGGGACCCAATTTCGGTAGCTGGTACCGAAAGTTGAAGATAGTCCTGGAGCATGAACGGATCCTATATGTGATAATGGATCCTGCACCTGAGGAGCCAGCTGTCAATGCACGTGGAACAGTCAGAGACACTTACCAGAAGTGGCTCAGTGACCGGACCACGGTGCGCTGTATCATGCTAGCTGCTATGAGCGACGAGTTCAGTCGCAGATTCGAGACGGCTCAGCCAAAGGACATGCTTCAAGTGTTGGAGGATGCCTTTGGCACACCCGATGACGTGGAGAGGCACAAGACTAGTTGTTCCATCTTCAACGCCAAAATGCGGGATGGTGCCTCTGTCACTGATCATGTATTGTACATGATCGAGCTGATGGAACGATTGAGCAAGCTCGGCTTTCCCTTGCATGAGCAGCTTGGAAAAGATGCAATACTGAACTCGCTGCCCAAGTCTTATCTCCCATTCCTCACTCATTATAGAATGACAAAGCCTGAAGTAAACTACCATGGATTACTGGGGTTACTTCAGAACTTTGAGAAAGATCACCAACTCTATAAAGAGTCGGTGAACTTAGTGGGAGGTTCATCTTCTGGTTCTCGACCCTTTGAGAAAGGAAAGAAGAACAAGAAGAAGAAAGTGAAGAAGGTGCAAGTTCAGACTAGGACATCAGTGCAGAGCCAGACCAAAAAGATCAAGCCTGATAAGAGTCTATTCAACTGGCAAACACCCTAGATTAGATAGTGTGTCAGATATCTACTTATGGCACTGTAGGCTAGGTCATATAAACAAGAACAGAATAAACAGGTAGACTCAAGAGGAAATCCTCGAAGTAAGTGATTGTGAATCACTTCCAACCTGTGAGTCCTGTCTTCTTGGTAAAATGACCAAGTCACCTTTTACTGGAAAAGGTGAGAGAGCTACTGAGCTCTTGGGCCTAGTACATACTGATGTACGTGGGCCCATGAGCACCAGTGCTAGAGGTGGATATTTCTACTTCATAGCTTTCACGGATGACCTATACCTATATGGATATGTCTATCTGATGAAACATAAGTCAGATTCATTTGAAATGTTCAAACGATTCCGAAGTGAAGTAGAAAAATAAACTGGGAAGAGTATTAAAACTCTTCGATCTGATCGAGGAGGAGAATACCTTTCTAGTGAATTTCTCACATATCTAGGAGAGAATGGGATTCTCTCCCAATGGACTCCTCCAGGAACACCACAGCATAATGGTGTGTCTGAAAGGAGGAATCGGACTCTGTTAGACATGGTCCGATCCATGATGGGTGTTGCTAGCTTGCCGATATCCTTCTGGGGATATGCACTCGAATCGGCTTGTTATCTATTAAATAGGGTTCCAAGTAAGTCTGTAATTAAGACTCCATATGAGATATGGACGGAACGTAAGCCAGCACTTTCACACCTTAGGGTCTGGGGGTGCCCGGCCTATGTCAAACGATTAGTCACAGACAAACTTGGACCTAGGTCTGACAAATGCTCATTCATAGGGTACCCCAAAGAGACAAAAGGATATTTTTTCTACCATGCTGATGAACAAAAGGTGTTCGTCAGCCTTAAGGCAATCTTTTTAGAAAAGGAGTTCCTTGGTGAAGGAACCGTTGCCTCTAAGGTTGAACTTGATGAAGTTCAACAGGTAGAAGGACCGACACCAATAGCTGAACCTGAGTCGGATATGATTAGATCAGATCCGGAGCCCAATATACCTGCACCATTAAGGCGATCCGGTAGAGTACCGCGTCAGCCGGACAGATACTACGATTTCTTGATCCGGGACGATGATCCCATCGAACTTGATGAGAATAATGAGGATCCGATCACCTATATGGATGCTATGCAGAGACCTGATTCTGAGAAATGGCTTGAAGCCATGAAATCCGAAATGGAGTCCATGAAGGTCAACGATGTATGGACATTGGTTGACCCACCTGAAGGGGTTAAACCCATTGGGTATAAATGGATCTTCAAAAGGAAGAGGGGCGCAGACGGAAAGGTGGAGACCTATAAAGCCCGTCTGGTTGCCAAGGGGTATCGTCAATGTTATGGTATTGACTATGACGAGATATTTTTCCCTATGGCAATGCTAAAATCTATTCGGATAATGCTTGCAATAGCTGCCCATCTGGATTATGAGATCTGGCAAATGGATGTAAAGACAGCCTTCCTGAATGGAGAGCTGACCGAAGAGGTGTATATGATACAACCTGAGGGGTTTACATCCACAGATGAGTCTAAGGTGTGCAAGCTTCAGAGATCCATTTATGGATTGAAGCAAGCTTCTCGGAGTTGGAACATGCATTTTGATAAGGTGATCAAAATGTATGGCTTCATTAAGAATGGAGAAGAGCCCTGCATCTATAAATGGGCAAATGGTCCAGTTGTGGTATTCCTTGTCTTGTACGTGGATGACATTCTCTTAATCGGGAATGACATCCCCGCACTACAGGGAATAAAAGTTTGGTTGTCATCACAGTTCTCCATGGAGGACTTGGGTGAAGCATCCTACATCCTAGGGATGAAGATCTATAGGGATAGATCTAAAAGGATGCTTGGGTTATCCCAGTCCATGTACATAGATACTGTGCTGAAGAGGTTCAGCATGGAGAATTCCAAGAAGGGCTATCTACCGATAGGCCAAGGAATTTCTCTCTCTAAGAAGGATTGTCCGACAACTCCTGAAGAGAGAGAGCGTATGAGTAGAGTCCCATATGCTTCAGCCGTGGGATCTATCATGTACGCCATGACATGTATAAGATCAGATGTGGCATACTCACTAGGAGTAGTGAGTAGATACCAATCTGATCCTGGAGAGAATCACTGGAAAGTGTTTAAAGCCATCCTTAAGTATTTGAGAAATACTAAGGACCAATGGTTGGTTTATGGCAAGTCAGATCTGAAACTTGTGGGGTTCACAGACTCCAGCTTCCAATCTGACCATGATGACAGCAGGAGTGTGTCGGGTTATATTTTTACTCTGTATGGTGGAGCCATCTGCTGGAAGAGTTCCAAGCAGCATACTGTGGCAGACTCTGTTTGTGAAGCAGAGTATATCACAGCATCAGATGCCGCGAAAGAAGCTGTGGCTGAGAAAATCCATCACTGAGCTCGGAGTAGCACCCTCCCTCGATGGTCCAGTCCTGCTCTACTGCGACAGCACTGGTGCCATAGCTCAGGTGAAGGAATCTAAAGTACACCAGTGGATGAAGCATATTTTACACCGCTTCCACTCAATCTGAGAGATCGTGGATCGAGGTGATGTCGACCTTCAGAAGATCGACAGAAAAGAGAACCTAGCCGACCCCTTCACTAGAGCCCTGGCAATAAAGGAGTTCGACAACCACAAGTCGAAGATGGGTATTAGATACTGTGCCGAGTGGCTTTAGGACAAGTGGGAGTTGTTGGAAAATGTGTCCCAAAAAGCCAATCGTCAAGCTGTTGACGGTTGAGCAACCAAGTATTGTAATTGATTTATTAATAAATAAAATATATTTGGCATTTTCATCATAAGCTTTCATCTTCTAATGAACTCCGTTGTTATGATGAAGTCCTTAGGACTATTTAAGTTCGATAAAGAGAGGATTTATCGATTAGTCCTTAAAACTGTTCACGACCAAATGTAGGCTGTTAATAAGGATGACAGCTTCTATCGAGCATAGGTCGCTGTAGGCCATATGGGTTGGTTGTCCTCTTAACCAAGGAGTGTGGAGACACTGGTATGGCATACAGGTGAGATGTAAGGGTACATCGTCATTGAACGTGACCAACTCCAGAGCATTCTGCTGTCGAGAATGTCTCTGATGGGATATAGGTATAAGTGTCCCTTAGACTTGAGATCACCTCAGTGACTTGCAAGCAACTCACTGTGCTTTGGTACTGGACTAACTGAATTTTTAATTCAGGGACGGAAGGCTTCTGGGCACAGTCAAGTACTTGTGAAGTCAGAGTGTAATCGAGATGGGATTGACCACTCCAAGAGTTGGAGAAGAATGAGTCGCTGTATTTCAATTTAGCAAAACCTTGGCCAGGGTAATCCATCAGATGGATTTGATATTTTGAAATACAATGTGGACAACCTGATCAGAGTTGACAGTTGAGCTCTGGGGTGTCCTATGATCATTTTGGTCAAGGGGATGAATTATATGAAAACTATATCCGTATGGGTTCTAAGGATGTTGTTCTACACATTCGACCTATCCGGACGTCGGGTACCATTGCTAGATGGTCACTTCGATTGGTATAGAAATTTATTTCTATGCTACCGGCTTAGGTTCGGACCTATGAGGTCACACACATTAGAGTTCATGATCCGATCGGATGGTTGATCAATTATTAAGAATCATTATAGGGTTAAATAATCAATACGATTGACATTTAACCCAGTGCAAGTGTTGCAGGAGGATCGATTAGCAATTTGATTGCTAATTGGCTTAATTTGATTAAGCCAATGGGCTGAGATTAAGTCTAATTAAATATGATTTAATTAGATTTAGTTTGGGCTTGATTAGATCAAGTCCAATTAGTTTATTGGATAAGCCAAGTGCAAGGAAAAAACTAGTCCTAGTTCAACTAGGACTTGGGTCAATCTAATTTCTAATTTGATTAGAAAATTAAATCAGATTTAAATCTAATTTAATCTGATTAAATTAGATTCTTAATTAGGTTAAGACCTATTTTAATTGGGTTGATCTAATTTTGATTTGATTTGGTTTGGGAAACCAAATTAAAACAAGTTATGAGACAGAATCCTAGTAGGACTAGGATTCCACCTTGTGCCACATAAACCTTCTCCATGCCCTCTCTCTTATTCAACGCCAATCTCTACTTATTTTGTGCGACAAAAGCCCTCTCCCAGATCTCTCCCACGTTCACAAAAGGTCTCCTCTCTTCTTTCTTACATGGAAGGTGATTTGGATCAAATCTAAAAGGAATAAGTTTGGATTTCGAATTCTATGAGATAGAGTTTTAGAAATCCAAAACTCTTTCAATTTTGCATCGAATTTATCCAAATTTTTTTTGGAATTTTCGTGGATTTTAGGGTTTACATTGTACACCCTTTTCTAGTGATCCATGCACAAAAATATGAAGGAGGTGCTCAAGAGTTGGGCGTCCCTTTACTTGCCATGTTTGGATAAGCCTTGACTAGGTGTTTGACCTAGACAAGGACTCTATCATATCTCTCTATATAAGATGAGTTTCTTCATGAAATTTTAAGGGGAGATAGTGTTTTGAGATACCTTTCTGACATCCAAAAATCAGAGAGAAATACCTTTGGGTCGTGGAGATATAAAAGACGCAAGTTTGGGTGTCTAGAGAGAAAAATGTGAAGAAGAAGAGGGTCTTCTTCTAGGGTTTTTATTTTCATATCTTTCCTCCTTCCATCTTGAGTTTCCTGAGAGCGTCTCAGATCTGAAACTCCTCCTTCTACTTTCCATCTTTGAAAGAGTCCAAATCAAGAAGAAGGAGGCACCTGATCAACCATCAAAGAAGGATCAGCGCAGTACTAGCATACTGTGCTGATTTCCTGAAGCAGGACTTCTGATCGAGATTCGTGGGCTCGTGTGGACGACTCCTAGAGGCCGGACGCGTGTGCGGCTTGCAACATCATCCTTAAGCCCGGATCAGCGAGGTTAGAGCGTCTAACTTGCAAGGTAATACATACATTAGATGTAGCTAGTATAGAAACATGTTGATATGATCAACATGTAGTTCATACTATATTTATATATATTTTAATTTTTGATTTAATACTATATAATAATCATGTAATAGAATCTTAGATCTAGGGATTTTTTGATCTTAAAAAATAAATTTTGATTTATTTTAGTCTTCCGCTGTATGATCTTGAAAATGTTTCAAGATCTAACCCTGAAACCCTAGATCTGGTTCCTACAGGAAGATCACGACAGATTCAGAAACCTTTATGGTAAAAAATCCTCAGGCCATCATTTATTATTCCATGTTAACTCCTTTTTGTAGGATCACGGATCCTTGAGCACATGAGCCAAGGTGAATTTCGAGGCTGAACCAAAATAAAACCCAAAAGGATGAAGCTTCAAATCGAGCCAAGATTTTGGCTAAGCCGAGGCCTTGGTCTTCGGGCCACCGCAATGGCCGACTCTGACACCAACGAAGCTTCCTGGCTTGGAACCTTTCACGCACATGTCTGCGGTGCACGATCTCCTCCTAACATCAGAGCTAGGCTTGGAGGCTCTGAAGCCTCCCCCACTCATGTGCTTCACCTCCGATAGCAATGGGGAACTCACCTACGAGCAACCCTGAAGTCCTCCCCTTCCCCCCACGTCCTCAAGCTCGATGGCATGGGTAGCCTTCCCACTGGCGAAGACACTAATGTTCTAGGCCAAACTTCAGCTGTCGCGCGAAGAAGCAAGCCCAGATGGAGATGCTCATCAATCAGCTCGACCTTCTAAGGGTGGTCGGTACCACCAGCGGCAGTGAGGGCCATCGCAAATGGTGAAGCTCCACCTCCTTCTCTTCCATTTCATCCTCATCTAACAAAGGCCTATCTGTATGCCACCTTCAGCAGCGATGTCTGCAACCTCTTCGTCGATGCTCTCTTCAGCATCACCCTGGTCCCCATTGAGCTAGCCGCTAGTGCTCTTCCTCCAAGCTCACACAGCTCCGAGCTTTCTTTGAGTGTCCAAGCTCTCGACCTCTGATCGAATTTCGAGGCGAGCTTTCCTATTCTGCTTTTCCTGCAGGTTCATCCCCTCATACTCACCGGCCATCTACAAGCTCGGATCCATGCTTCTTGACCTCCATCCGAGCTCCGGCTCCCTTCGTCTGAGCTCTTGGCCCACGTTCGAGCTCTCGACCTCCATTCAAATTTTTTGACCGCTCCTCTTGTGGGCCCTATCGAGCTCTGAGGGCCTTGTCATCCTAAACATTCAAGATCGTAAAGGGTTTTTTTGAGGTAAAACTGGCTGGATCTTATGCTTCGGGGGGTGGCAGATCTAAAGTTATTTGCGTGCGACACCCTCCACTCACATGCCTTGGCATGAAAATCACGCACAGCCTGTTGAGAATTATATCCTAAAATCAATCATATGATGATTGAGTTCTTTTTGTATATGAATTATTTATAGATAAATAAAAATTATTTTGGCATTATTCATCATAAAAGTTGCATCTTTCTTATAAAACTCTTGTGTTGTGATGAAGTCCTTAGAATTATATTAGTAATCGATAAAGAGAGGATTTATCGTATGGTTCTTAAATATATTCACCACAAAATGATACGTCATTACAGGACGATGATGTTTATCGAGTGAAGGTCATTATATACCATATGGATTAGTTATCCTCTTAACCAAGTAGTGTGATGACACTGGTATGGCATACAGGTAAGATATAGGAGTACATCATCACTGAACAAGTGACTAACCTGCTGAGCGTTCTACTATCAAGAGCTGCTCGCAAAGCGTATGGACATAAATATCCCTCAGACCTGAGATCACCATAGCGACTTATAAGCAACTCACTATGCTTTGGTATCAGACTATCTGAATTTCTAATACAGTGATGGAAGGCTACTGGGTACAGTCAAGTACTTGTGAAGTCTGTATATGGATCAAGATGGGATTGACCCCGCCGAATTATAGGAGCGGATGTATCACTGTATTTTAATTTAATAAAATCTTAGTCAAAATAATCTATGTGATAGATTTGAAAAGTTGAAATACAATGTGGATGAAACCTCTGGGTTGACAGTTAACCCTAGATCATCCTAGAGTATTCAGGATCAAAGGGATGAATTATGCGGTAACCATATGCATAGTTTCTAGAATATTTTTTTGTGATTATTCGATCTATCCAGACGTTAGAAACTATTACTAGATGGTATCTTCGATTGGTGCAGAAATTGATTTCTTTACTACCAGCTTAGTGTTCGAACCTATAGAGTCACGCACACAAGTCAGACGACATAAAAATGTATTGGCCTATATTTATATATCTTATTTGGAAGCATTTGATTTGATTGAATATATAGATTAATTTGATTGAGAATTAAGTTATGGATCAAACAAGATTGAAGAGTTGACTATGTCTAGTTAGTACCACATATGAGATTCAGGTTCAATCTCGGGGATGAACAATTTTTTGATCTATGATTCAAGAATCCTATGACAAACTGAATTTAAGTGCTAATTAATTTTAGATTTGATCTAAATTAATTAGACTTAATTGGATTCAAAATTTTAAGTTAGACTTGGTCTTAAATCCTAAATAATTTAGGATGGATAGCTTTTCGAAATTATTTCGAATCAGCTTTGAATTGGATTCGAATTGAACCAATTTTGGATGAGATCTTTAGAGTCCTTTTTCACTAAAACTCTCTCTCCTCCATGGCCGACCAGCATCTAATATGGTGCTGGTTGTGGGCCATCCCATATGGGTGTGGGTGTGGGTACAAAGTGGGCGCCATATGAGGCACCAATCCTTTCTCATATAGGAATCTTTCTTTGATAAGTTGTGGACTGATTCAAAGCTTATTTAAATTAAGAGTCCTATTCTTATTGAGGCATGAGAATCATCTATAAATAGAAAAGATCTCTATCTATAGATGCATAGCAATCAAAGTGAGAAGAAAGAGAAAGAGAGAGAGAGAGAGAGGCGTGAGAGAGCTAGTGGGCATCTCCTTTTGGCATGTCTATTAGATGTATGCTCTAGAAGCCAATCTTGACTGACACATACCTTTCTCTATGGCATATTTTATACTTGATGGGCAGTCTTTATAACCAATCATATCATATGTATCCATAATTTATCTTAAAAATTAACAAAGATGATTTTGTATATTCTCAAGGTGTTAAGAATTTGAGACATACATCATTAGTAGTTAATTTTTAAATACTTTCGATCGAAGGATTATTATGGAAGATAGTGATCAATCCATTCAAGATCGGTGTATGGATAACCTCCCTTTAGAGCAGATGAGTCTCGAGTCTATGGTTTAGAAACACTGGGGTGAAAGTGTAGGTGGTTGTTAGAGAACAACTTACACTAAGCATGACCAACATGAGAAATACTTGGATGTCTACTTACTCATCAGTGATTTTCTCGATGCTACAGTAGTGTGACTAATCTTTTAACCTGCAGTATGTTGGCTATTCACAGTGAGGCTACTTAGTTTGACTGCACGTTCTCTTGATCTCAGCCATTTAGATCCTTACTGTGTATATTGGCTATTGTAGGTTCAGATTCGCTGTTTAAAGTAGGATACACCTAGATGAAATCTATCGATCTTGATAGAAAAGGAGAAGTCCTATGCGATTCGCAAGACTGAGTTCAGAAAATCTCTAGCCAGAGTAAGTGTGAATACTAAAAAAAATTTTCATGAGATTCACAAATGAGCTTGAGTCGAGCCAATCTAGCATATGACTGACGATAAAATTTGATGAGTTCTCCATGACCTCAGTCAAGTCGGGACTCATGATAGAGGGATTGTATCACACGATAATGCACCTAGGGGTTCATCTTTTTTATTTTGCTAGATTGCCATTATATTCTACTAGGCATCACTGGTGGATCGTGAGAACTCACTAAAATTATTTTTGGATCAACAATCCTTGTTGAGGTGAGTTGGAATCATTTCAGTTCATCGAAAAGAGTTTTGATGATACTGTGATGGAGATCACGATATGTCTTACTACCAGACAGAATAAAATTTGAGGGATCATACACAAAAGGAGCATGACCCTATCAATAGCTTAGATCATATTCAAATTATCAATCAGATTGATAGTTTGAATTTTAGAAACTGCTAATTTGTAATCGTTATAGTTTTGACAGCTGCTAATTGTTAGTGCAGGGACTTAATTATAAATATTATATTTTTATTGAGATTGATTAAATTATGAATTAAATTTTAATTAATTAAATTAAATTAAATTTAGTTATACTTAATTTAATTTAATTCTAATTGAATTTAATTATTCAAATCAGATTTGGATTTCAAGCTTGATTGGATCAGGCTTGAAAGTCTTTTGAATTCGACTCGATTCAGACTCAATTTAAATCCAATTAAGATTCAATTTGAACCAGATGAATCATGACTCAGAGAGCCTAGGTTTTCTAAGACTCTCTCTCTAAATTTCATACCAAGAAGGAGAGGGCATGCATTGACACACGCCCCTTTATTTTCTTGCACGCATGAAGAGAAGAGGGGTGCCAACTATTGGCGCCCCATCCTTCTGGGACTCTCTCTCTTTAAGACAACTATCCAAATATGATTTGAATAGATGTCTTATCAAGAGGACTTTCTAATCAAAATAGATTGGGGTGTGAAATAATTTTTGTGCGACAAAAAATTTAAGAAAGAAGGGTGGCATGCGCTATTTGTGAAGAGGTTTCTTTTCTTGTCGCATAACATCATCTCCACACCCTTCTATCCATTGATTTGGATTTGAACACCTAAGATCAAATGACATTTGATCTTTTAGGGTGTTAAGAAGAGGTTATGCATGAGATAAGAAAGGATGTGTGACAAAAATTAAAAGGAGGGCATGAGTTTTGGCATGAAGAAGTTGAAGGCTTCTTTAGGACAAAAATGATTTTCAATGCCTCCTCCTCCCTTCTTCCTTACATACCAATGCCCAGATCTGATAGAGATCAGATCTAAGAGTGAAAAAGATAGAGAAGAAGAGAAGAAGAAAATTTCTTCCCTTCTTGGTGATCTGATTCAGATCCCGTCGGATCTGCACGAAAGAGTTCGTGCAGCGATCTTCTTCTTCGAGATCTAGAAGAAAAGATGTAGATTCAAGGCTGAGAAGCGAGATCTATAAGGTGCTAACACATCAATAATCTCGATACTCTAATTAGGTATTTATATATGGATACCAGCAGAGGTCGGATGCATACGCGGCTACGATCAGAACTCTAGACATCCGTAGATCCAAAGGTAGGGAGATCTGATCTCCGTTTTGATTTTGCTAACATTATTTTTCTTTTCAGATTTCAGATCATGATAGCATATTCATGTTAAGATTCTAGCTATGGTTTTCAGATCAAAACTAGTATGTGTGTAAATTAAAAATATTTTAATTTATTTACTTTCGCTGTATAATATTTAAAAAAAAAAATTAAACTACACGCACGAAATCATAGCGATTTTCTAACAATATCCTCCTCCTTGCCATGGCCTCTCCTTTGGGCATCCCCTTGCTGGTGTGAGGCATCACACCTGGGCATCTCTCTCCTCTCTTGGTGGCCTTGCGAAGGTGCTTCGGTCCGAAGCTTCATCTCGCTTTCCTACGGAGCTTGACGTGCGTGCGAAGTAGAGAGCCTACAAATCCAGGCTTACACAAAGGTTTAAATCTAGATTCTGGAGATTTGATCTCTATTCTACTATAATCCAGATAAAGATTTGATCTTTATTTAGTTAGATCTATAAAAAAATTTTAAATGCAACTCTGGTTATCTGTGAGAAATAGGCTATCTTTCCTTTCACAGCTGAGGTCCGACCTACGACTATGCCGTGGCCGCCCATGAGGGGCCCCAAGGTACGCTATGTTCATTTACTATGGCTCAGGTGGACAACCTACAAGAGAAAGTAGTGGAGCGCATGCCGGATGTGGACTCACAATATTCTAAGTCAGAAATGAAGCATAGGAATGCATGGAGATGGTGGAACATGGCCATCCAAGGCCGGATCAGTATCAAATGGGTTCGATGCTCAGGTCAAGACCGATCCAACTGACCTGAGCTAAAAAATCCATCATCCAAGGTGATGTCAAGGTCAAATCTGAGGTAAATCTTTCAAATCCGAGGTAAAAGCATGCAAATCTGAGGTAAATCCTTCAAATCCTAGGTAAAAGCATGCAAATCTAAGGTAAATCCTCCAAATTCGAGATAAATCCTTCAAATTCAAGGTAAAAACATACAAATCCAAGATAAATCATTCAAATCCGAGATAAAAGCATGCAAATCCAAGGTAAATCCTTCAAATTCGAGATAAAAGTATGCAGATCCGAGGTAAAACATGCAAATCCAAAGTCCAAGCATGCAGATCTGAGGTAAAAATTAGGCTAATCCTAAGCTAAAAATAAATCCAAACTAAGGCAAACAACAGGAGTCAAGCAAAATCCAAAAAGCTCCCAAATAGTGCTCACAATTCTCATAGTAAAAAGATTTTGAACTTTATCTATTATTCTATGTCATTCTTTTTGAACAACAGGTCTTCAAGCATTTAAATTAAAGTGAAAATCAAACTAAAGCCACAAAGATGAGGTGAGACCTATGAGACAACCTCCAAATTAGCCTCAAAGGGTCAACATCCCCAGAAGGTAAATTTGAGCAAACCAAAGAGAAGCAAACTAGCTCAAATAGATCTACAACTCAATAACTCGATGACTCTGAGGTGGGGCTAACTTACCAAACCTCTGCAGAATCTGAGTCGCACGAGAAGTGGAGGGAGATCTTTGAGGGAACCTTTGGAGGGCTAACTAATCAGACCCTCAGAACACCGCCAAGAAGTGCAGGATGCCATAGGTACAAGCTTGCCACTGGCACACACTTCCTCTCATACAAAGATGAAAGGTTCTAGATGCCATAAGCACAAGATCGCCATAAGCACACAATGCCACTCATCAGGGCTAACTTACCAGACCCTCGAGAAGACCTCGATGACTCTGAGGTGGGGCTAACTTACCAGATCCCTATAGAGCCTGAGTCACATGAGAAGCAAAGGAAGACCTTTGAGGAAACCTTCGAAGGGCTAACTTATCAGATCCTTGAGAAGACCTTGATGACTCTGAGGTGGGGCTAACTTACTAGACCCCTGCAGAGCCCGAGTCATGCGAGAAGTGGAAGGAGATCTTTAGAGAACCTCCAGAGGGCTAACTTATCAAACCCTCGAGAAGATCTCGATAACTCCAAGATGGAGCTAACTTACCAGACCCCTATAGAGCCTGAGTCACATGAGAAGCAGAGGAAGACCTTTGAGGGAACCTTCGAAGGGCTAACTTATCAGATCCTTGAGAAGACCTTGATGACTCTGAGGTGGGGCTAACTTACTAGACCCCTGCAGAGCCCGAGTCATGCGAGAAGTAGAAGGAGACCTTTAGAGAACCTCTAGAGGGCTAACTTATCAAACCCTCAAGAAGATCTCGATAACTCCAAGATGGAGCTAACTTACCAGACCCCTGCAGAGCTCGAGTCATGCGAGAAGAGGAGGGAGACCCTTAGAGAACCTCTGGAGGGCTAACTTATCAGACTCTCGAGAAGACCTCGACGACTCTAAAGCAGGGCTAACTTATTAGACCCCTATAGAATCTGAGTCATGCGAGAAACAGAGGGAGACCTTTAGGAAACCTCCAGAGGGCTAACTTATCAGATCCTCAAGAAGATCTCGGTGACTCCGAGGTGGGGCTAACTTACCAGACCCCTACAGAGCCCGAGTCATGCGAGAAGCGAAGGGAGACCCTTAGGAAACCTTCGGAGGACTAACTTATCAGACCCTCGAAAAGACCTCAGTGACTTCAAGGTAGGGCTAACTTACCAGACTCCTGCAGAGCCCGAGTAATGCGAGAAGTAGAAGGAGATCTTTAGAAAATCTTCGAAGGGATAACTAATCAGACCCTCAGAATGCCACTGAGAGTGTAGGATGCCTTAGGCACAAACTCTCCGCTAGTACACACTGCCTCTCGTACGAAGATGAGAAGTGCTAGATGTCGTAGGCACAAGATCACCATAGGCACACAACACTACTCATGAGGGATAACTTATCGACCCTTGAGAAGACCTCGACAACTCCAAGGTGAAGCTAACTTATCCGACCTCTGCAAAGTCTGAGTCACACGAGAAGCAGAGGGAGATTCTTGAGAGAACCTCTAGAGGGCTAACTTACCAGACCTTCGATAAAATCTCAATGACTCTGAGGTGGGACTAACTTATCAGACCCTTGCAGAGCTCGAGTCGTACAAAAAGCGGAGGATAACCCATGGGACCTCCGATAGCCTGTTGATCTCTATCCAAGCCCGCTCGTCGAGTCTCCTATAAGCCTATCCCTTTCTGAGGATAACCCATGGGACCTCCAGAAGCCCATCGATCTCTATCCGGATCCATCGAGCTTCTTCCTCCGAGCCATCCATCAAGTATTCCTCCGAATCCATCGAGCTTCTTCTTTCGAGCAGTCTATCACCCTCATCTGGGCCAAACCTCTGGATGAACAAAGGCTAACCAAAAAGATCCTCAACTTAACTATCAACAACCCTTCATTGAACTTGGCTCCAAATAGCCTTTGATCGACTCAAAATTCAGGATCATTTTCTTAACTGCTTCTATCATCCATATTAACACCTTAATGGAATACGTGAATGGACATTCCTAGGTTCGAGGCATCATATCAATAGTACTCCTTTCGTCTGATTCTCAAGCTCAGAAGTAAGGAGATATGTTACAATGGTATTATGGATGTCTCGGATTTACAGCTCTATAGGCTATGACTATGCTGTAAAGAGACATGCTGTGAAGAGCTGAGCCATATGCATACTATGAAGAGCTGAGTTGACCCTGATATGAGCTCCTCTATGCTAATACAAGTATCCTGAACATCTATACTGATATGAGCTATGGTGTCCTTCTGGGAGAGCACATGAAGGCTAAAATCTCTCCTAATTGACAACCTATGTAATTAATAGATGAGATCCTCATCTGTCATGAGGTGACACCACTCATTCAACAAGACCAAAAGATCAAGCATGATCTTCAAGGTTATTCAAAAGGGGTATTCAAATCTCCCACTCAATATGCTACTAGCAACAATCTTCTCACTTCACAAGAGCGATCGAAGGCTGAATCATCTCGCCTGCTATAGTAATTTCAATGGCCCGTCAATCTTGAGATCATGCGATGTCACAGTTAACAACCCAGCTATCTGACATCCTTCTATATAAACAACCAAAGCCTGAGGACCCAGATAAGTCAAATTAAATCCCTCTCAAAGAACTTGTTGCTGCTTTTTTATTTTCTGCTTTTCTGACTTGAGTGTCGGAGGGCCCTCATCGGAGCCACAACCTCCGATTTGAGACTTGTTTTGCAGGTCACTCCAGTGCCAGCATCCCCGTGCGAGGATCAGGAGTCCATCCTCTGACCTCAACTGATTTCAGTAGCAACAAAAGGTATATTGGATGTCGTTGGCAAGCATATCTGCTCGCCCTAAATATTCTGCTTGATCAAATTATGATATAAAAAGGTGGCTGTTGATTAATGACCAATAATTTTACTTCAAGCAAGTATTATTTAAATCATTTGATAAGGTGGCCTTGCCGCAAAGCTCCGGGTTGAGGATGATGTCTGGCCGAGCTAAAGGTGGTCAATTGGAATCCGAATAGAAGAATGATGCCTTCCTTCAAAGGGAAATCAAAAAAAAAAAAAAAAAAAAATCCTGGCCGAAGTTTGTCCGATAAGGAATCCTTCTATACTTACATCAGTTTGAGCCTTGGAACAGTTGGAAGAGAGAGAAGAAAGTGGAGAGATATTTTGTATATGAAAACTTACTTGGGGGTCCCTTCTTATCTTTTTATCTCGAGGAGAGACCATCGCCTGTTATCTAAATTCCTCAGGTTGACCAATGGCATTTGGTAATAGGTCCAGATCCTTTTTGCCCTTATCATGCATGATCGTCATTGGTGGCCGTTATGCACATGAGGGCGAAAGTATTGGCCCACATGTCCATGGATGGGAGAATTGGCCTAAATCATACAGAGTCCAGAAGGGCCAAGCTTTTCTTGGACAGTCATTCGATAAAAAATCAAGTCATACTCGTCGGTTAGTCTCCTTGGTATGATGCTGATGTGGCTCCTCAAGCAATGGCCAAGGCCGGATAGCTAAAGGCCACCACAATAGGTGGTGATCAGTTCATGATATTTTTTCATGGGAAATGGTGATTAGCATGCGGTCTTTTGATTTATTTCCTCCTTAACAAATGAGGCAGAGGGCCATACCGCACATTTTGTTATCTCAAGAAAAATTGAGAAAAGGAGGGTCTAGTGTTGGATATATATGATGACTCTTCTTTTTCATGAGAAAATGATGCAAAGATTACCTCAACAGTCTCAAATAAATGCTTCGAGCCATTTGAAAATTGCTCTAAGTTCCTATTGGTTTTTAAATGTGAGTATTGGTTGCCCATGTGGGCAAAATCTGACCCCACTCAGGAATACAGTTTTTGGAATTACTTTAGTAACTTTCCATAACTGCAATATACTAAAAACTGCCTTTAGATGGTAGAGAAATATAGCTTTATTGGCTCTCTCTCACTCTCTAACAACCAAAAAATAAAGGTATTGAAAAACTCTCTCAAAATACAACACTCATCTTGTAGGCATTTGGGTTGTGGAAACTAAGTGCATTCCATCTCGTGATTGTACTTCTGACCCAAAAGTTGTGGTTTGATCATGATATGATTTGTGGAAAGAAAATTTAGTTTGGTTCGATGTAAAGTAATCCAAAACTTGTAGATTCTTATATTTATGTTTCAGTGTTGGCACCAGAGCCAAGTTAATAGAATCTCTTTACTCATTGATGTTATATGACATGTTTAAAACTTGTTCATGGCATAAAATTATAAAGTTACATGAGTTATTTGCTTAAAACCGAAATTGGACCCTCTAATGACATGTAACTGTAGATTGAATATGTAGGGATGGTTTTAACATATATGATAGGCCTAATGATGTAGAACATGTATGCAGAATCTACGGTTAATTGGATTAGGATGTAAGAAGTTATGGCCTCTGAAAGTCTAAGGTGAGGATGGTTGGGCCTATGAATTTCGGATCAATTTTCTCTCTCTATAATGATTCTTAATCTTTAAAATTAGTACCATTCAATAGTATGATCTACAGCTTTCCAATGATATATGGCATATATTATTTGGATTCTGGTGTGAGAGATGCGAGCCTTCAAAATTGGCTCGAGAAGAAGTGAAATATGAAAATTTTGTTTGCCAAAAATTGAAAACAACTGTGATCCCCTGCATGGAGTGTCTTTTGAAGAGTATTGTGATCTGAAATTTTTTTAGACCATGATTCTAAAGATAATAAAATCATCCATAATTTTTATTTTAACTTTCTAAACTAAGAAATAATTAATTTTAATTTATTATTTTGAAACATTAAAAATCCAATAAATTTATCAAATGATGTTAGAAAATTTTAAAAAATTATAGATAGGTCTAGAATAATTAGATCAATGGGGATGAAGCTTTGCTTTGAGTTTTCAATATAGCTAAGATCCTATACTCTCCAAAGTGCCACTATGTACGCATCGAAAAATAATTTTAAAATTGTTTTCCTTCAAAAATTCATAATAAACTGTATACTACTCAAAAATATATGATTCCACTTCTAAATTTTTTTTATTTTATACTTTTTTATATTTTTTAATTAATTTAGAAACATCATATGTAATTTTATTACTAATATATGGTTATTTTTTTAGTTGGAAGATGATTCAGACAAGGACTAAGAAGGTTTTGAGAGGACTAATTGGAAAGATGAAGTGGGCACCTATCAAGAATTATAGGAGAGGTCCCAAACATGACATTATGCAATATGTTGAAATTATGAAAAAAAATGTATGAGAAGTTGAAAAATGAATGGTACATTGTTACAAATGGCATGAAGATTAGAATCCTATTTAGATCTTTACCATATGAGTGGTTTAAGGTACTATAAAGATTGTATGAGCTAAACAAGAGTCTGCATTATGATAAAATCATGACTATTTTTAAGACAAAATACAAGGATAGTCACTTTATTATCAAAGTAGTCGTCTTATTAATGTCTTCTAATCTTCATAGTGAAAGACTTACTGTTTTTGAAAAATTAGATAGAGACCTTCTGACTCATTGAGCTCAAAATGTGGAAACCAGACTCGCCCTTGAGGAGATTTGGTTGGATATTGATTTTATGCATTTGTAAACATTTCAATTGTTTACATTATATATATTGCTATGTTATTTCAAATATGATGTAACGGATGCTATATATATTCATGTTATATATATTGCTATGTTATTTCAAGCATGATGCAATGAATGCTATATATGTTTAGTCATTAATTCATTTTATAATTGCTTAATTGAGTGGGATTCTTTTTTTTGAGTTGCCTAGACTTTGCAAAATTACTGATAATTTGACATTTGTATATCAATGATAGGAGGAAATGTAGTGATCTTGTGATTCTGTTACTTGTGTTAGGTTATCATTAATTTTGTATGTTTCCTATGGCAAATTGATATATATGTGCTAAATTTATTTAAAGTGCTAGTTTTTTATTTAGAAACAATATCTCTATGTAGTTATCACTAAACATAGAATTACCAAATATCATAACTGAGTTAGATAAAAGTGAAAAGCTTAGTAGTGAGAATTGCAATGTCTAGCAATTGAAAATGCACTATGTCCTTAAGGAACAAAAGGTGCCTGAGGCTATTCACAATATCATGAATGACCTAAGTGAGCATACTTGCGCTCAAAATAAGAGAGATCAAGAAGCTCACTAGGTCTGGAAAGAGAAAGACTAAAAAGCTAGTGGTATTTTGGTAAGCTTTATGGTTGATGATCTCATTTCTAATTATCAAAATCTTCCTATTGCGCATGATATGTGGGCTTTTCTCAAAAAAAAAAATAGTTGTACCACAATGACTAGACTAAGATGGTTGACTTTTAAGTTTGATATATATAAGAAGTGCATAAACCATACTATCAAGGAGCATCTGAGAAGTATGTTAAATATGATAAAAGATTTGCAAGCTATTGGTTATATCCTCACCAATGAATAGCAAATTCAAGCTATTATAAGGTCTCTTCTTGATAACTGAAAATATTTAAAGGTCAACTTGACTTGCAATGATAGCATCAAGACCTTTACTAATGTGGCACACCATGTTGAGTGGGAAGATGGGTTTCTTTAAGCCGCCAAACCCGGTAGACAAGCTTATGTGGCTAGATCTAGTTCTTATTGAGCTTCGAGTCAAGGTATAAGAAATTCAAGAAAAAAAATAAGAAAAAAAAAGAGATGGGTTAGAAGCCCAAAAAGAACAAGTCTAAGAAGAACATGAAACACAAATGATTTCGGAAGAAGGACTAAGCAAGATTAAGTACTTCAAGTGTGGCAAGCTCGGTCACATTGCTTGCATTGCACCGAGCAAGAGAAGGTAGCACTATAGTCAGTTCCTTTACATTCTGTTTATGTTTCCAGTACTATTTTACTTGCTGATCTTATCCTATGTAGATTATAGACTTAGAAGTAACAAACCATGTAGTAGGAGACCAAAGTATATTTATAGAGTACAATCGAGTTCCAACTAGTATGAGGTGGATTTATATGGGAAATAATGCTAGAGTGGAAGTCAAAGGAATTTGTATTTACTAACTTATTTTGTATAGTAGCCAAACTCTAATCCTACATAATGTCCTATTTGCACCAGAGATTCAATGAAACTTGATCTCGGTAACTGTTCTTCTAGGATTAGGTTATGTTCTTAATTTTCATGATACTTATGTAGATTTATATTATAGTACTGGACATCTGTTGAATGGTTTTCTTGTGTTGGATTGTGAATATCATATACACAATTATATTTGCAATTGTTGTTCTATGGTTATTTTTTTAAGTAATTCTACTCTGAATGTTAATATTTGGTATGCTAGATTATGTCACATTGGCCAAAACATAATAAATAGATAGGCCAAAGAGGATCTTTTGGGCTTAATTGATAAAATTGTATTGCCTAGTTGTGAGCATTGTCTAGCTAGAAAAGCAACTAGAAAATCATTTAATAAACAAACTAGGTTAGAATTTCTATTGCAATTAATCCATTCTGACATCTGTGGTCCCATGAACATTAAAGAAAGGCATGGAGCCTCATATTTTATCACATTTATAGATGATTTCATCTGTTTCAGTTATGTATACCTGATTTCTCACAAATCAGAGGCATTAGATTGCTTCAAACATTATATTAATCGAGTTGAGAATCGATTAGAGAAAACTATTAAAACTCTAAGAACTGATCAGGAAAGAGAGCATTTATCTGATCAATTTAAAGGGCTCTAAGATAAAAAAGGAATAGAGAGGTAATTGTCCATTCTTAGAACACCGTAATAAAATAAAGTTGCTAAAAGAAGAAATAGAATCTTATTGTAGATGGTCAGATCTAGGATGGCACAAGCAAATCTATCAATTTTATATTAGAGAGATATTTTATTGACTGCCATATATATTTTGAATCATATGCCTTCTAAATCAATTACCTTCACTCCTAATGAGCTATGGATAGAAAAAAAAACTCAATTTATCTATCTTAAGATCATGGGGGTTAGTAGCATACATTCAACATTCCTCTCACAAATATGATAAATCTGGTTCTAGAGGAAAGAAATGTATCTTTATAAGGTACTCTAAACACTCAAAGTGATATATGTTCATAGGTGAACATGCTGACGGAGATATTACTAAGATAGAATCTTGAGTTGTCATATTCTTAGAACATGAATTTTCTAGTATGGGAGAAATCAATAAGGATTACCATCTATATGAAATGGAAGACTTTAACAATATTAGAACACAAAATATGAAAACTCCTGAGGACACTATAGTATCTCAATTTCTTGCGTCAAGTGGGAGTGATGTAGACATTTTATCAGAATCATAGTTAAGGAGTACTCGTGAGAGTACTCCAAGAGAGATTAAGGGTGAAGCCTTTACAATAGCTTCACATGATGAAGCTAAGCTAAAATCAGTTCAAAAGGCTTTAGCTTGTCCTACTAGGGAACAATAGAAAATTACAATGGAAGAAGAAATGGAGTCTATAAGAACTAACTAGATTTGGGACTTGATTGATCTACCTCTAGATCGTAAAGCTATTCAGAATAAATGGATTCTTAAAATTAAATGTAAGGTATATGGTTCTATAGAAAGTTATAAGGCTCACCCCATAATGAAAGGTTATATCCAATAAGGAAGTATAGGTTATGAAGAAATTTTTTCACCCGTAGTAAGAATCACCTCCATTCGCCTCGTTCTAGCTATAGTGGCTCATATAGATTTAGAGCTACACCAAAGGGACGTTAAAATTATCTTTCTCTATGAAGAATTGGATGAAAAAATTTACATGAAACAACCATGGATTTCATAGTTGAAGGGCAAGAAGATAAAGTATGCAAACCTAAAAGATCAATATATAACCTCAAACAATCATCCGGACAATGATATTTGAAATTTCATAGAGAATTAATGTCTTATGGTTTCATTATATCCATGAGGATATTGTGTTTATGTCAAATGTCAGGAGGACAAATTCATAATTTTGTCTTTATACATTAATGACATACTATTACCTGAGAATGATAAAAAGTATATTAAAACCATTAAGAAATGATTGTCCATCAGTTTTGAAATGAAGAATATGGGAGAAGCTCCACATACACTTGAAGTGAAAATTCATAGAGATCATTTCAAGAAAAAATATTGGTACATTCGTAAGAACTTTATCTTAAATAGGTTTCGCAATGATTTTATATGCAAGGTTGTACTCTCGTAAATACTCCTACGGCAAAAAGTAAAACTTTAAATAATAGCATATGCCCTAAGACTCCCAGAGAAAAGGATAAAATGGCTAAAGTTTCTTATTCGAATATTGTTGGAAGTTTAATGCATGCCACCATGTGTACAAGGTCAGATGTATATTATGTAGTAAGTTTATACACTACAAGAAAACAATGATTTTGCAATCGATTGTGCGATCAAATTTTTCAATTGAAATTTGCGATCAATTTTACGACCAAAATTTTTATGATCAATTTTATGATTGATTATTTAAAAAAATTAATATAGCGATCGAAAAATATCGATTGCAAAATTGGTTGCAAAATTAAAATTTTACGATCAATTTTACGATCGATAATAAAATAAAAATTTAATATAGCAACCAAAAAAATTGATTGCAAAATTAAAATTTTGTGATCGATTTTGCAATCAAAAAGTTGAATATAAAAATAAATTTATAAAATATTAATTATTTTTTAATTTGAATATATTTGTGATCAATTTTTGGATCATAATTTTTTTTAAAATTTTACAATCAAAAAATCAATTGTAAAATGTTTTAATTATTTTTTAATTTAAATATATTTATGATTAATTTTTTAGTTGTAAAATATTAAAAAAATTTGTGACCAAAAATTCGATCACAAGATACTTGAATTATTTTTTAATCTACGAATAATTTTGCGATCGATTTTTTGATCGTAAATTTTTTAATATTTTACAACCAAAAAATCAATCACAAAATATTTTAATTATTTTTTAAATTAAATATATTTATGATTGATTTCTTGACTGCAAAGTATTAAAAAAATTTGCAATCAAAAAATAGATCACAAAATACTTGAATTAGTTTTTTTAATCTATGAATAATTTTGCAATCAATTTTTCGATCACAAAATTAATATTTTATAACTAAAAAATTGATCACAAAATTATTTATAGATTAAAAAATAATTTAAAAATTTTATGATCAATTTTTTGATCATAAAATTTTTTAATATTTTGCAACCAAAAAATTGATCACAAATATATTTTACAATTGAATATAATTTTTTTTATTTTTCTCTGAATATGATATAATTTTAAAATTTAAAGCTTATCTTCATCATTCATTATCTAAATAATTATCATTAGAGTATTGTCACAAGAAATTATTTTGATCCGGTAGCCCTAGTAATGTCTATCAATAAAATTTGATTTCGATGATCATGAATGATCGTATGACGATCTGATAAATAGAGATCATCGATGGATCTAAAAATCTATAATGATGATCTCGATGATATTTACAGTATACTATCAAAACTTTACTTCAATCAGATATCATTATCATGATCAATTTAGCACATGATAATTTAGACCGTTAAGTAAAAAATAAGTGATCAAAAGACCAAACGACGTCCGATTATAAGATAATTTTTTAAATAAATGATCTTTGCTACTATTTTAATCGTCTGTACAGTGATGATCGTAAAATCTAAACTACACGTATATGAACCATCTATATTAGGCAGATCTTACAGAAATACAAGTATAATTACTTAAAGACTTTAAGAATGAGTATCAAGAAATATATAATTTTAGATGGTTGATATACATGCAATTTAAATTTTATGATCACCACAGTATAAATAATCAAAGTAGTAACAAAGATCATTTATCTAAAAAAATTATCTTATAATCAAATGCTATTTGACCTTTTGATCACTCATTTTTTATTTAACGGTCCAAATCATCTCATGCTAAATTGACCATGATAATGATGTTCGATTGAAATAAAATTTTAATAGTATACTATAAATATCATCAAAATTATCGTTGTAAATTTTTAAATCTATCAATAGTCTCTATCTATTAGATCATTATGCAATTATTTGTGACCATCAAAATTAAATTTTATTGATCGACATAGCTAGGGCTATCGGATCGAGATAATTTTTTATAACAATACTCTAATGATAATTATTTAGATAATAAACAATGAAGATGAATTTTAAATTTCAAAATTATATCATATTCAAAAAAAATAAAAAAAATTAAATTCAGTTGTAAAATATATTTACAATCAATTTTTTGATTGTTAAATATTAAAAAAATTTATGATCAAAAAATTAATCATAAAATATTTGAAATATTTTTTAATCTAAAGATAATTTTGTGATCAATTTTTTGATTATAAAATTAGTACTTTGCAATCAAAAAATTGATCATAAAATTATTTATAGAATAAAAAAATAATTCAAGTATTTTATGATCAATTTTTTAGTCATAATTTTTTTTAATATTTTGAAACTGAAAAATCAGTCATAAATTTGAAGTTTAAAAAAAAATAAAAATTGACGCTTCTAATTTCTTTTTTATAATCCGCCTTCTTCTCCTCCCCTCCCCGGCCTTTTCCCCTCTTCCTCTCCCCAATGCCCGAAGCCTCTCTTCCTCTCCCCAATGATGGCTCGCGATGGCCTCCCCTCATCGGCCCGCCTGCGACAACCCCCTCTCCCCTCTTCAACAACCGTCCATGATGGCCTCCCCTCGTTGGACCGCCTACGATGGCCCCTCCTCCCCTCCTCGATGCCTGAACCCCCTCTTCCCCTCTCCGGTGATCGCCCGTGATGGCCTCCCTGAAAGAATAGTGCCCTACAAGCCAATTACAAGGGTAATGTGAAAGAATTTTTCTATATTTTTTTTCTATTTATTTGCATGATATTAGTTAGTTTATTCATGAGGTATTATATTTTATTATTTACTGCATCATATTTTTATGATTATGATAAACTTCATAGATTAGGACAATAATTTTAGGACCATGATGAGATCATGCCAGTGAGACCTAAAATCTTGATAGCTCCAATCTTTATATTTTTAGTCGTTGGATCATCGAGTCAGAGATCGATGATACCGATAAGACTGATACATCCTATGTATGCTTGATGGAGAGGATGGTTGATCTCACAATCACTTGTGTGGTGATACTAATACAAGGATGTAGGTGTTCATTAGAGAATGAACTCACTGAATTGATCTGTAGGAAGAATATTTGATGGAGCTTTGCAGCATGTCGATAGATGGTTCTCCAATAGGAGTGGCACATGTGATCCTTTGACCTGAGATCACCATGGTGCCTTGTGTATATGGATCCTTACTTTGGTTTATTTCCTAGCATGCCATTTCCAAATATGTGTGGGATATTCTAGGTATGGTGAAGTGTGCATGGAGGTTATGAGTGGTCAACAAGGAATCGGTCACTCCTTATAGGAGGAGAGAACATCCTATATGATCTCATAGGATGATGACTCTAAAAGTCTCTGACTAAAGTAGGGATGAATAGTAAAAAAGATTTCTACTGGTTTATCAACCGAATCATCATCATTAAATCGAGATACATATGGATAGGTATTTGGGCTTGACATGTTTCTATGCCCATAGCTTATTTGGGATGTTGTGTGATCGAAGGATTGAATTACATGATAACTCACTACGGAAGGATAATTTTGATATTTTTATCAAATTTTATGTCTTCTGGGTTGTTATGACATATTGCTAAACATCAAACTTGACTTGTGGACTTATATGAATTAAAAAAGTTTAATTTAAAAATTAATTAAAAGGTGTTCTGATTAGTTGATGCCTTTGGACTGACTTAATTAGATTAGATCATGAGTTTGAGTCCACTGGTGGCTAGATATGAAACCCAATGGGTCACACACAATAGAGATTGAATTTTGATCTAACCTATTTAAATTTATTATAAATCTAATAGGTTAATTAAATTTTTAGCACATGAATTAACCCAAGTTTCTAATTTAGTTCAGTGCAAAGGTGTTTGTGCTAAACCCAAGCTTGTTGCCTTGACCTAATGTAATTAGGTTTGAACCATCTAATTATTAAGTGGCTTATCTGATTTTTATGGAGGTATTCCATAAGAAATCAACCTTCTCCATGCCAAAACCACACACACAAAATAATGTCATGCCCCATTTATTTTAGGCATTAAGAGGAGTCCTTCTTTTATACTCCTCATAATTTCTTTACCATATTTCATACATCCCTTTGTTTTTTGCACCATCAGTTGGTGCCTTGGGATATGTGGGTGTGGAAGAGAAGGAAGAGTCCTTCTCTGGAAAGGAACTCACATGCCAAAATTTATTTGGGACGCCACATAATTTTGTGCGATGAAATGGAAGAGTCCATTTCATATTGGACTCTTAACTTCTTTCCTTTCTCTTCTCTTATTATGTGTTAATTCTTAAGGGGTGGCAACATCAGATGGCACTTTGGGTTATGTGTGCAGAGGAGAGTCCTTCTGCAGATAAAAATTTAACCAACTCCCTTATTAAGAATTAAATCACTGATGGATATGTTGAACGCCAAATGTTGGCATCTCTTGGAGGCGCCCCTTCCTTCTTATATAAAGGGGGCGTGACCTAGGAGGAAAAATATGGAAAATTCTCTGGTGGTTAGATGTGGAAATGAAGAGAAAAAGATAGAAAAAATCTGAAAAGAAAAAGATAAGAAAAGGGAGAGAAAAATGAAAAGAAAGGGAAGAAAAATTGGAAAGCATATGATGCTTGTCCTAAAATCAAATTGTTCAAGTGTTGAACATCTAATCTGATTTTTGTATGATGAGATCATTTAGAAAATAGTTCTTAGAGTAATCCTAGTGAAGGTCTCGAAGGTATACAAGTAGTGGTGCAATCAGTTCTTGCGAAGGACAAACGACAGCAGACTTGCGAAGATGGCTGCAGCACCACGTTGAATTAAGAAGGATCCTGATCAGTTCCGTGTGGATCACCATTGAAGGGCTTTTACTTTGGAGTCTTATGAAGATCTCATGATTATCAGATCATCATCTTCATATTGGCATATGGTTTCTGATCTCTTCTTGTTATACATGCTTATGTTGTTTGATTGTAATCATCAAGGTGTTCCTAGGATTTTGTATTTCGGTAGTCCTATTTAATTGTTAAACTTTTTTCAATAGTTGAATACATATAAAAAATTTTAAAATTAACATTCTGCTGCGTTACCAGAACCCAACAATGGTATCAGAGCCACCTTTAATTGATTCAATCAAATATCATGTTATTATTGTGTTATGGATTAGATCCAGTTCATATTATGTCAAATCAGCTTTTTTGATTAATGTTTAATTGATGTTCTTGATGTATTTTTGTTAATGATAAATGTTATCAATCCATGATCATACTTGGATATGAGTTTTCATGGTCTTTAGACTTGTTTGACAAGTTTAAGTTAGATCCTATGATCTAATTTTCAATGGAATTGTAAATCCAGTGCACATGATGCGCGAAGCCTTGGAATGATACATTGGATGTATATTGTCAAGACTTAGGGTTCTTGCATTTGATGCATTCATCTAAGATCCAAGGGCCGATCACTATGTTATTGGGCACTCACCATTGTGGGTCTTCTATCTTGGTTGTTATCCAAGGTATGTGTGGAGCCAAAAAATTTTGATCATGGAAAAGATGCTTCAGACATGCATTAGAATTTTTACTGATGGATTTGCTTAACTATAATTTATTGATCTAGAATTAATGATTATAGATTAAATCAAATTTATAGTTCTAATTTGTTTAGAAGTTATATTTAATTTAGATTGATCAAATTATCACTGGCCAAATTTGATTAGGGTTTGAGTCATACTTGATCGAATCTATGCTAACCTAATTGGATTAGGATTAACCTAAAAATTGATCAACATAACTCAAAATGATGACAAATGATTGACTTAAAATTAAAATTGGGTCAAAAGTTGAACCAGAATCAAAAACCCTTGATGGATCCTATGCCTATATATTTAAACATCTCCATTAATATATTTATGAATGATATCATCATTAAAATAATATGAAAAATTTGTTATCATATTTTATAATTATTATAAAATATATATTGAGTGGTTTTGGACTATAGTACATCCATGTGATGGATGTATGCATGAATGCTTTCATGTTGGCTGATTATATAAATGTATCTACAATTATTACAATAGAGGCTGGATGTCTCTGATGTATTGTATAATCCGCTGTATCTTTCTTTTGTACGTTTCTAACTATTGATTGAAATTTTTATATATTGATATAAAATTATAGAAAAAAAATTATTTGAGAATAGATAAAAATTATTTCTTTCTATTTTTAGATAAAGATAAAGTATTCATGAAAATCTTCATGGAGATGAAGACTAGACTACCTGACGTTTGGAGAGCAAAGGTGCATTAAGATTGACCATGAGATGGTTCAATCTATGATGCATTTAGGGTTTGACCCATAAATCATCATATGGCTCGGATAATTTTTTAAAAGTCTATAACCATTAGATTTTCTTTATATACTCTTACATGCTAGTAGTTAGAATTAAATTATATTTATATATATTTTGGATGTGCATAAGATCTAAGTCCCTTATTTAAATTATATTAAGTCATAATAGTGAAGTGTTAAGAATACTATCCATGCCTTCTTTCATGCCAAGTCAGTATTATGTCAAGAACCATAGTAGGCTTATTGTGCTATCCACAAAGCCTGCTGTGGAGACTGATTTGATACTATCTTGATGCATAATGAAGCTAATGGTATTTAGCTCATACTAAGTCAATAAAGTATGTTAAAAATTGTAGTAAATATATTGTGCTATCCATAAGACTTGCTATAGGGACTGATATAATGTTGATTTAGTGATGCTAATAGCATATTTTGGTAGTGCTGCCTTGTTATGCTATCCACAAGGATAATATTATTCAGATATGATCATATAAGATTGAAGGATATGACTTAACTAAAATACTATAGTTTGTTGTGCTATCCACAAAGCTATAAGTATTTTAGAGATAAAAGTTATGTTGAAAGTTGCATGAGATGCAATTGGTAAAGAGTTACCTATCCTTGAACTCATAGGAGCTTGTTGTACTATCCACAAGACTTTTTATGAGAAATTGAGATCTCAACCTCACTAAAAAACTAAATAATAGGTTTTCTCATTTTTCATACGTGAGGGCTATAAAATTTATTAAAATAGCGGGAGACACATTTAGATAAAAACTTTGTCTAAATTATGCATGTCATCATGAGTAGTCCTTTTATGTTCTTATATATTTTTCTACATCTTCACTATTACTGCATGGTATGTATGATATTTTTTAAATTGACCAAACTTCATGGAATGATTGAGGAACCTGAGAATAGTTCTCACATAGGAGATAGTATCCTATTCTCCTGATTCTGATTTGATCGGAGATGATACTATAAAGAAGGAAAAATCGCATATACGATATGGTGGGAATTGACAGTATGACTATCAAATATATCTTGATTAACTTAATCATGCGATTAAGTCATTATCATAGATGGTGAGTTATTCCAAGATTTGATCTTACTAACTCTCTTAGATTCCTTCTTTAGTATCTCCCAGGAGAAGAAGATGAAGATTGTCTTCACTATGGGTATCTATTATCATTACAGCAATGATGAGCATTAGAAATAAGTTGCAAGAGTAGTTTTGCAAGTGTGAAACAATAGCAGGATGCCAAAGTTATATTTGCTAATGGTTTGTATGTGATACAAACTAATTTATCATTGAGTGTTTTAGCTTCAAAATTTTGAGTATGTGATACCTCATATAGGTTCCACTAATGCAAAGCATTGCTGGATCAATAAAGCTGAAGTTAGGTGACTACATGCTTTTAGCACTGATGGATAGTCCATTCATGCTAAGGCTGTAGTAGCCTACTTCTTTATGTAACCTTCTAACAAGGTTTAAAAACTAGTAAATCATTGTTATATGCCTAAATTTATCAGAAATATTATTTTAATTTCTTTGTTAATGTAGCATGGTTTTGAAATTAATGTAAAGAGTAAAAGTTACTCTCCTTCTGATAAATTTTATGACTATGGATTTATGATAATGGTCTTATGTTTCTATCACTCAATGATATTATTTTTCATATTGATGAGAACAAGAAAAGAATATGTGATGGTCACATATCTCTGGCATTGCCAACTTGGCTATTTTTGTGAGTCAAAGATAAACAAGTAATATAAAGAAGAGTTCTTTGTTCTATATAATTTTGAATCATATAGAACTTGTAAATCTTATCTCATGGATAAAATGACCAAGATCCCATTTACTGGACATGGAAAAAAGCGAGCAAGGTATTAGATCTTGAACATATGGATGTTCAAAGACTAATAATATCTCGATCCAGAGATGGGCACTTCATATGAGATATGGTTTGTTCCATAATATGCTTTACAAACCTTGTTATTTCTTTTTGGAGATATGTCCTAGAAATTGCTACATGTGTTTCGATTTAGATACCATCAAAATCTATTACTAGCACTCTATATGAGATATAAAAAATCGAAAGAGGTAGGTTGCCCAGCTTATGTGAAAAGTATTGATATACATAAGTTTTGTGCTAGATCAGATTTGTATAAGTTTATAGGTTATTCTAAAGAATAGTATGTGATGCTACTTCTACCATCCTATTGGACAAAAGGTATTTTGTCAGTAGGTATGCCCCCTTTTGAAAAAAAAAAATTTTAAGAAGAGGACAGTGAGAGGATAATTGAACTTGAGAAGTTTAAGACCTATAAACTATCTCATCATAATCTGTGGAGTGTCCACAAGTTGATCATCGACCAAAAGTGCTTATTGATGAGGCACAACCATGGCACACACCTCCTCACCAAAGGTCAATCAGAGTGTGTAATGTACCACTCAAATTATGAATTTGTTATTGAGAATGACGATACACCATACATCATTGAGATAATATTTTTTTAACCTATTCGGAGATAGTTATGAGTAGAGACTCTGACAGATGGCTTGAAACTATAATATCCAAAATGAACTCCCTGTACATCAACCAAGTATGGACTATGATTAAAACACCTATGGGTATGACCCAACAGACTGCTAATAGGAATGTCCGTCCAAATTTTTGCTTGCTATTGCCACACACCATCTAGAAAGTTTATCTTTAGTGGAAGGGCAAATATATTTATGGATTAAAGCAGCTATTGAGGAGTAGGTATTTCTACTTTTGATGACATAGTCAAAATGTTTGACTTTATCAAATATGGATGAACTCTGTGTGTGCGCGCAAGAAGATAGGTGAAAAATTCACTAACTTCTTGATTATGTATGTGGATGACATATAGCATATTGGGAAGGTAGTCTCGATATTGCATTCTATCAATAACATGCTTATCACAAAAATTTTCATGGAAAAGACTTGGGTGTAGCATCTAATTTATTTGGCATCTATAGTGATAGATGTAAGTGGATATTAAGCTTGTCCCAGTCTAGGTATATGGATTTTATGTTGAAAAGGTTCAACATAGATGGGTGTAAAAGAGTTTACATACCCATATATATATATTCAATGTACCAAGCTTAATATGGTTTATGCCTTATGCATAATCATTGATTTCAGATAGATCCACGATAGGATTTTTTTGAAAACTGTGAAAAGTATTCTCATAGTACTTGAGAAGTACAAGAAGAGCAGTGAATTGAAAGAATTTTGAATAGCAAACTGTGTTTAACTTAGTTAAATACTGTTAGTAAAGATTGCTAAGAAAAGTTGTCTGATGAAAGGGTTCATCACTTAGTTGGGTGTGGTCTCACCAGGAACCCACGCATATCCTATGGCACTTTCATCTCATTCATGATTTGATCATAAAATGAGTTCATACTAAGAATAGTATAATGGATCAGTTTACTGAGCCATAACACAGCAGCAGTGTGTTTGCCACCTTGATTGCATGGGCATCAGGTACAGGGGCGATTGACTTTAGTGCAAGTGAGAGATTGAAAGAATAGTACCTTACAAGCCAATCGCATGGGTAATACAAAAGAAAATTTTTATATTTTTTTCTTACTTATTTGTATGACATTAGTTATTTTATTCATGAGGTATTGTGTTTTATCATTTGCTGCATCATATTTTTATAATTATGATAAACCCCATAGATTAGGACAATGATTTTAGGACCATGATGAGATCATATTAGTGAGACCTAAAATCTTGATAGCTTCAATCTAAAATATTTTCAGTCGTTGGATCATCGAGTCGGAGATCGATGATATTGATAAAACTGGTACATCCTATGTACGCTCGATGGAGAGGATGGTTGATCTCACAATCACTTGTATGGTGACACTAATACAAGGATGTAGGTGCTTATTAGAAACTGAGTTCACTAAACTGACCCACAAAAAGAACATCTGATGGAGCCTTACAGCATGTTGACAGATGGTTCTCTGTGAGAGTGATGCATATGATCCTTTGACCTGAGATCACCATGGTACCTTGTGTACATGGATCCTTAATTTGGTTTATTCCCTAGCATGCTATTCTGAGATATGTATAAGATATTCTGGATATGGTGAAGTGTGCATGGAGATTGTGAGTGGTCAACAAGAAATCGATCACTCCTTATAGGAGGAGAGAACATCCTATGTGATCTCATAGGATGATGACTCTAAGAGTATCTAGCCAGAGCAGGGATGAATAGTAGAAAAGATTTCTACAGATTCATCAATCGAGTCATCATCATTGGATCGAGATACATATGGATAGGTATTTGTGCTTAACATATTTTCATGCTCATGGCTTATCTGGGATGTTATATGATCGAAGGATTAAATTGCATGGTAACTCACCATGGAAGGATAATTTTGGTATTTCTACCAAATTTCATTCTTTTGGATGGTCATGACACATTGCCAGACGTCAATCTTATTGGAATTCAAAGTTTGGGGCATGCATATGTATTTAAAAATTTTATTTTCTAAACACTATAGTGGAATACAAGATTAAAATACTTTTAATCTGAACCATGTATGCATAAAAATATAAAACCACAAAGATCTAGTTCATACGCTGAAATTGATATTTGCAAAAATTCAGATTGTGATCAAATTGCATACCTGTTTCATAATTTTTTTTTTCAAATTTGGATCTAGAAGAAAAAATTTTTTTCAAGCTGCATAAATATCCGATCTCTACGAATATCCACTCAAGATCAGTCTGGAAGAGTCTTCTTCAAATTAAATTTTTTTCTCTAAAAAAATTTAGCCTGGTGAATCTGAACGAAGTCTGGATCGCGATCAACACTTAATCTCTTTTCTTGATCTTCTTCTTCTCTTCTTCTCTTGCTTTTCTCTATTTAGATTATGCTACTACCAGCACCAGGAACCAGCACATAAGAGGGGACGCCAAGGCCCTTTTGGGCGTGAAAGATGGGACGCCCAAAGATTGGGCGTGTGGGATGCCCAAGGGAGAAGAGAAGGGAGAGAAAGAGAGGGCGTGGGGGGATCTATGAGGCATGGAGGACTGCTGGTTTGGATGCTCTAGGGATCTTAGGGGAGGTCCCTTTAAATAGGCATGAGGATTGAATCCTATTCAATCTCATAATACAAGTCCTACTTGCATTAGATTTTCTAATAACTTAAATTATTCAACTTATATTAGAAATCCTATTAGGCACCAACTCTTGGAGCCCTTGCATCCAATTATTCACACCCTCTTTTGCACTCAAGGGATGCCCCATATGAGATCCATAAGCCCTCTAATCATAAGACACGCCCAACTTGATTCAATTAAGGTGGCGCCCCATAATAACTATCAAAAAAATTAATTAGGGACTTGCACCCTTAATTCATATGATCCAAAATCTTAGACACCCAACAATTAGAGTCCAATGAATCTAATTTATTTAGTTTATTAGTAGATAATTAAGTTTGAATTATTTTATCAAATAAGAAATTCAAACGAAAAGAAGAATTGGGTCCAACCATGTGCTAGCAAGGTTATCTTGAACCCAATCGGATTTCTCAAACCCAATTGACACTTCATAAGCTCAATTACTAATTTCAGGCCTAATCCCTTTATTGTGTGACCCCATAGATTTAATTCTATCTGGTAGTGAGATATACAATGATCTCTATCAAAATATCATGGAAACTCTTTTCAATAGGTCGGAATAATTTCACTCTAACTCATCAAAGATTGTCGATCCAGAACAATCCTAGTAAGCTCTCACAATCCACTAGTGACACCTAACTGTATGTAGTAGCAATCCAGTAGAACTGAAATGAACCTCTAAGTGTAGTTAACATGTGATTCAATCCTTCTATCATGAGTTCCGACTAGATAGCACGTCATGGATAAATCGTCAAACCTCAATATCAGTCATATGATAAATTCGATTAGCTCAAGTCCAGTTATGACTTTTATGAAATTTTTTTTCTATCAATCACACTATTGTGGCCACAGATTCTTAGACTTAGCCTCTCAAATCTCATAGGACTACTCCTTTCTAACAAAGTTGATAGATCCCATCTTGATGCACATCCTACTCCTATAGTGGACCAACTATCGCCAATATCTACTACAAGAGCTCATTGAGATCCATGTTTATGTGTCAATTAAACTCTAGTAGCCTCACTAAAGCAGTAGTACTATCTCAAATCAAAAAATCAGTCACACCACTACAGCATCGAGACGATCACTAACGATTGAGTAGAAATCTAAATACTGTCATATAGTCACGCTCAGTACTAGTTGTTCTCTAATAACTATCCATACTCACCGTCCAGTGTCTCTTCACTATAGACTAGAGACCCATCTATCTTAAAAGAAGTGATCTGTGTGCTATTCTATCTGAATCGATCACCGTCCTCATGATGATTCTATAATCAAAAGTATTTAGGAATTAAATACATATCTCTAATTCTCAACACCTTGAGAATATGTATCGAAAATTAATTCTATAGACGATTCAAAGATACATCACACTTGAATGAAAAATAAACTTGCCTTTTTATTGATCATATCAATGCATTAAGTATAAAATTGTGCCTTAGATTTATTATAATATGTTAGCCATATTAGCTTCTAGGACATACATCTAACAATCTCCCACTTGGACTAAAGTCATTTGGCCATAAATCTAAGTCCAATCTTCTCAAGGTGGACTTCTATTTTTGGTTGGCTCAACTGCTTAGTCAGTGGGTCTGCCATGTTGTCCGCGGAGTCTACTCTTTGCACCTCGACATATTTCTTTTCGAGGTAGTCGCGTATGCTGCTGCTCTATGTGCTTGGACTTTTAGTGAGATCTTGGCTCTTTAGTAAGGGCTATGATGCTATTATCCTTGTAGTACTATGTCATGGCATGACATCCAGTTCTACAACTAATATTAAAATCAAAATTCATCCTACACATCTATAGCATACTCAGCCTCTATGGTCGAATATTCAGAATCCTTCCAATATATCGAACAAGAATGCACCTTGATGTAGATATTCTATCATCAGTATTAGACATGAAGTCTGAGTTAGTATACCCCTCGACTCGCAACTCAGAACCTCCTCTAAAGATCAAGAATAAATCTTTAATTCTTCTCAAGTACTTAAAAATATTCTTCATAGCTATCCAGTGCTCTTCACCTGGATTCGATTGATACCTGCTCGTGACACTCACAGTAAGGGCTATATCAGGTTGAGTACATAGCATGACATACATGAAGCTCCCTATGGCCGAGGCATAAGAAATCCTACTCATACACAGCACTTCCTCAGATGTGGTCGAATATATCATCTTGGAAAGATTAATATCATGCCTAAGAGGTAAAAATTTTCTTTTAGAGTTTTTCATGCTGAACCTCTTCAGCACCTTCTCTATGTACAGCTTTTATGATAAGCCCAGCATCTGTTTAGGTCTATCCCTATAGATTTTTATTTCGAGAATATAGGATGCTTCTCCTAGGGCTTTTATGAAAAATTTCTTAGACAACCATCTTTTGACCATAGTCAGCATGAAAATATTATTTTCAATGAGGAGAATATTATCCACATACAATACGAGGAATGTTAGTGCGCTCCTACTGACCCTTTTATATACACATGGTTCTTCTTCATTTTTTGATGAAATCAAACGATTTGATCGCATCATCAAAACGATGGTTCCAACTCCGAGAAGCTTACTTTAATCCGTATATAGATCTTTACAGCTTGCAAACTCTGTAATCACCATCACCAGATGTGAAACCCAAAGGCTGCTCCATAAAGATATCTTCCTCAAGATATCCATTCAGAAAAGCAGTCTTCACATCTATCTATCAATTTCATAATCATAATAAGCTACAATAGCAAGCAGAGTGTGGATAAATTTCAGCATGGTTATGGACGAGAAGGTTTTCTGATAGTAAATACCCTCGCGCTGACTATAATCTTTAGCCACAAGTCTGGCTTTATAGGTCTCTACCTTACCATCAGTACCTATTTTTCTTTTATAGATCTATTTATACCCAATGGTTACAATATCCTCAGATGAATCCACTAAGGTCCATACTTGGTTCGAGTGCATTGAGTCAATTTCTGACTTCATCACATCTAATCATTTTTCATAATCGATATTAGACATCACCTCGTCAAAAGTATTAGGATCATCACCATGACCCTTATCTCCCATAAGAAATATTTTCTTTAATTCCTCTGTAAGCATATCCGTGTACCTTTCAAAAAGTCGGAAGATCCTGCTAGATCTATGAGGTGGATGAGGAACATCAACTACTGGCTCATGAACAATGGGTTCATGAGGATCTATAGCTCTTGGCTCTTCAGAGACCTTCTTTTCAAGCTCAAATAACCTCCCACTGCCACCATCCTGGATAAACTATTTTTTTAGGAATATGACGTTTCGACTTATAATCACATTATGCTCTTACAGAGAGTAGAAGTAGTATCCGATGGATTCTTTGGATACCCTATTAAATGAACTATAATAGATCTATCCTCTAGTTTATCCACCATCTGTCTCTTGACATAAGCTGGACATCCCCAAGTCTTAAGATAACCTAGACTCGACTTCCTACTGAACCATATCTCATACGGTGTGGTAGGAACGAACTTTGATAGAATCTTATTCAACAGGTGAATGGTGGTTAACAAAATATGTCTCCAAAGATATAAGGGTAGATCAGTGAAGCTCATCATGGATCTGACCATATCCAATAGAGTCCTGTTCCTCTTTCCGGATACATCATTGAGCTGAGATATTTCAGGAGGGGTTAATTGAGAGACTATGCCATTGTCCTTAAGATATCTCAAAAATTTCTAACTAAGGTATTCATTTTTTCGATCAAATCAGAGAATCTTAATGGGTTTACCAGTTTATTTTTCTACCTCATGTCTAAATTTTTTGAACCTTTCAAAGGCTTCAAATTTGTGTTTCATCAGATACACATATCCATACCTAGATAGATCATCGGTAAAGATAATAAAGTAGCTATAACTGCCCCTGACCTGCATATCAAATGGCCCACACACATCGATGTGTATTAGGACAAGAAACTCAGTGGCCCCTTTCCCATGACCTACAAAGGGTAACTTGGCCATTTTTTCTCGAAGGCAAGATTCACAAGCTGGATATGACTCTGGATTAAGAAAGCTAAGGATCCCATCCTTTTTCAATTTGTTTATCATGTCCTCTCCAATATGGCCTAGTCTATGATGCCATAAGTACTTTTAGTTAATTTTATCTCTGGGTCTCTTTTGGCCTACGGCACTCACTATTTGCTCATTTAAGTTCACATTTGCATCAACATGCAGGTGATAAAAACTGTCAATTAAAATACTTCATGCAACCAATTTATTTCGTAAATAAATGGAACAAAAGTCTCTATTGAAACTAATTTCAAAACCTTCCTGTGCTAGCATAGATACGAAAATCAAATTCTGACTAGCTACAGCAACATAATAACAGTCCTTCAAATCTAATCTAAAACCAGACGGTAATCAAAGAGGATAAGTGCCAACGACCTCTGCAGCAACTTTTGCTCTATTACCGATCTGAAGAATTATGTCACCTTCTCTCAACCTCTTATTTTCTATTAGACCCTACATTGAGGTATATATATGAGCACTCGAGATAGAGTCTAATATCCAACTAGAAATAAAAGAAACCGTAAGGTTAGATTCAATTACGAGCATACCTTCAGAAGGTTTATTACTCTTTTTGACCTTTAGGCTCTTCAGATATTTTGGACAGTTTTTTCTCCAATGGCCTTCAGTGTGACAGTGAAAATATTTTTCCTTTACTTCAGCCTGACTAGGAACATCCTTTTTTGGCTTACTCCCTTTCTTCTTCTTCTTAGCGGATTTTATCTTCTTCTTCCCAATAGACTTTCTCTTGGAAGAAATCTGCTCCACAGCGAGAATAGTGCCCCTTGAACTCTTCAAAATTTCCTCCGTAGTAACCAACATGCTGACCAGTCGGGTATAGTGCAGTCAAGTTTGTTCATATAAAAATTTATAATAAATTGACTATATGAACTTATAAGGGATTGAAGGATCAAATCCATCTGTAATTCTTTTTATATTTCAAGCTCAAGTTTCTCAAGCTCCTCAATGTCTTTGATCACTGTCATACTGTGCTCATAGATAGACTGCCTTTCGTGCATCTTCAGATTAAAGAGTCTTTTGGACACCTCGAAGCACGCAGTACGGCTCTACTCATCATACAACTCTTATAGATAAGTAATCATAGCCCTGGCAGTGGACATATACTCATGCTAGCTTTGCAACTTGTTTGACATAAAAGTCAGTATATAGCACTTGACCCGACTGTCTTCATCCATCCACTTCTCAAAGGCAATCCTTTGCTCAGCAGTAGGATAGTTTGGTAACACTATGGGTTACTGATCGAGTACATGATCTAGTTTTGTTGAGGTCAGGACAATCCTGAGGCTTCTGAGCCAGTCTTTATAATTTGTACTGGTCAAACGAATGATTTCAAAGATGCAGGCTAGAGGGTTTGAGGCTAATTTTGTTTAACTGCGAGAGTAGAGATTTAAATTAGACTTTTGTACTTAATTATTATATTTACTTTTAGAAACTTTAAGATGCAAACAATGACTCTCACTAATTTATCGGATCCCTCCACTCTTCGAGAAAAAAATGAAAACCCTAACAAGATAAAAGATTCCTAATGGATGTTGCGGTCCTACCGATGCCATGCACCTTACCTAATAGTTATTGGTAACATGCACATTGATACGTAGGCAACTCTTTGCCCAGATACTTCTCTAAGCATGTTGCAGCGACTTAGCCTCTAGGTCATGTGGGCTCACCTAATAGTTCTTGCCCACACTCCTTAATTAAGCCCGATCCATCGTTCACAAGCAGGTGCAAGGCCGTCATTGGATCCCTCACCTAATAATTATTGAGCCGAACCCTATTCTTACCTTGGAGCAACTCTTTTTTAATAAAGTGGTTGTATATTTTCAATACAACTGAACCACTATGATCAATCGAGAACAATCAACGTCGGTAGCATGCCCACACATCTACAATGATGGAAGACCTATGGACTTAATATTTGTGAGAAAGTTTAGGTTTAGGTCTCATCTAATCAGTCATTATATGATCGATTTAATTAGCATAGGCTAAATCAAACCGCTAAGCAATCTTATTGAAGATCCAATCTTCCAAATTGACCAGATAAGTGGAGATCGATGGGGGTCCCCCGTTGCTTTTCTTAGACCCCAATAAATTGGTCAGATAAATAAATAGAGCCAATTAAATAATCATATCTAAATTACTTGCCTTAGACATCAATAGGTAAATTGATCCAAACAGGTTAACTCAAATGAATTAAACTCAAACTATCAAACTAAATTAGATCTTTAGGTTAATCGATTCTACATATAGGACTCAATCAATTTGATCAACAATAATTGTATGATCATTTAACTTAATTGATTTAATCTTAATCAATACTTAACTTGGTTCAATCAATTACTTAATTAAATTAGACCCATATGACTCAAATCAAAAATCTTAGATGCAATCCTATTATATGATCTAATTTATGATTTTTTCATAACCAAAACTCTGATGCACACACACAAATTTTAGATTTTAAAATTAAATTTTAGACCTAAATTTTTTGTATAAAAGTAAATTTTAAATCATGAAAATAATTTTTAGATTTAACATATATCACATATATGCATATAAAATTTAGATCTATAAAATGATATCATATATCTCATATACTAATCATGGATCATATCAAAAGTAATTTTATGATCTAATCATGTAATCATATATCTCAAACATGAATCATGAATCAGATTATATAAAATTTTAAGTTTATACATACATCTACATATCATGTGAACATGGACTAAAAACCGTTCTAGATCAAAATTCAGATCTATGCATGCTTTCACATATCAATTATATGCTCTAAAATTAGACTCAAAATTAAATTTTAGATTCAAAGATTCATCTATATATTTCATATATCAAGAAAAAATTAGATTTTAAAATTTTTTTTAAAATATGTATGACAATTTTAGTAATATGAAATCCGTGGCTCTGATACCACTGTTGGAATTCAATGTTTGGGGTATGCATGAGTGTTTCAAAATTTTATTTTTTAAATACCATAGTAGAATATAAGATTAAAATATTTTTAATCTGAATCATGCATGTATAAAAATATAAAATCATAAGGATCTAGTTTATGTGCTGAAATTGACATGTGCTGAAATTCAGATTGTGATCAAATGGCATACCAGTTTCGTAATATCTTTCTTCAAATCTGGATCTGAAAGAGAAGAAATTTTTTTCTAGCCACATAAATATTCAATTTTTATGGATATCCACTCAGGATCAATCTGGAATAGTCCACTTCAAATTAATTTTTTTTCTAAGAAAATCTAGCCTGCTAAATCTAAATGAAGTCTGGATCGCGATCAACACTTGATCTCTTTTCTTGATCTTCTTCTTCTCTTTTTCTCTTGCTTTTCTCTTCTTAGGTTATGCTGCTATCAGTATCAGGAACCAGCACATAAGAGGGGATGCCAAAGCCCTTTTGGGCGTGAAAGATGGGATGCCCAAAGATAGGGCGTGTGGGACGCCCAAGGGAGAAGAGAAGGGAGAGGAAGAGAGGGAGTGGGGGGATCTATGAGGCATGAAGGGCTACTAGTTTGGATGCTCTAGAGATTTTAGGGGAGGTCTCTTTAAATAGACATGAGAATTGAATCCTATTCAATCTCATAATACAAGTCCTACTTGCATTGGGTTCCTAGTAACTTGAGTTATTCAACTTATATTAGGAATACTATTAGACACCAACTTTTAGAGCCATTGCATCCAATTATTCACACCCTCTTTTGCACCCAAGGGATGCCCTATATGAGATTCATAAGCCCTCTAATCATAGGACATAACCAACTTGATCCAATCAAGGTGGCGCCCATAATAACTATCAAAGAAATTAATTAGGGACTAGCACCCTTAATTCATATGATCTAAAATCTTAGACACCCAATAATTGGAGTTCAATGAATCTAATTCATTTAAATTATTAGCAGATAATTAAGTTTGAATTATCTTATCAAATAAAAAATTCAAATAGAGAGAGGAATTGAGTCCAACCATGTGCTAGCAAGGTTACCTTGAACCCAATCGAATTTCTCTAAATCCAATTGACACTTCATAAGCTCAATTACTGATTTCAGACCTAATCCTTTTATTGTATGACCCCATAAGTTTAATTCTATCTGATAGTGAGATATACAATGATCTCTATCAAAGTATCATTGAAACTCTTTTCAATGGATCGAAATAATTTTACTCTAACTCATCAAGGATTATCGATCTAGAACAACCTTAGTGAGCTCTCACAATCTACTAGTGACATCTAACAATATGTAGTGACAATACAGTAGAACTGAAATGAACCTCTAGGTGTAGTTAACATGTGATCAGTCTCTTTATCGTGAGTCCCGACTAGATGGCAGGTCATGGATAAATCGTCAAACCTCAACATCAGTCATATGATAGATTCGATTCGTTCAAGTCCAGTTATAATTTTTATAAAAAAATTTTTTCATCAATCACACTACTATGGCCACAAATTCTCGAACTTAGCCTCTCAAATCCTGTAGAACTACTTTTTTCTAACAAGGTTGATAGATCACATCTTGATGCACATCCTACTCCTACAGTGGATCAACTGTCGCCAATATCCACTATAAGGGCTCATTGAGACTCATATTATATATCAATCAAACTCTAGTAGCCTCACTATAAGTAGCAGTGCCATCTCTGATCAAAAGATCAGTCACACCACTACAGCATCGAGACGATCACTGATGATCGAGTAAAAATCCAAGTGATCTCAGTCATGCTCAGTACTAGTTGTTCTCTAACAACTACTCGCACTCGTCATTCAGTGTTTCTACACTATATAGTAGAGATCCATCTATCTCAAAAGAAGCGATCTGTGCGTCAGTCTATTCAAATCGATCATCATCTTCATGATGATCCAATGATCAAAAGTATTTCAAAATTAAATACATGTCTCTAATTCTCAACACTTTGAGAATATGTATCGAAAATTAATTTCATGGATGGTTCAAGGATCATCATACTTGAATGAAAAATAAATTTATTCTTTTATTGATCATATTAATGCGTTAAGTACAAAATTGTGTCCTAAATTTATTACAATGTGTCAGTCATATTGGCTTCTAGGACATACATCTAACAAATCTTAACTTGTGGGCTTGCATGAATTAAAAAAGTTTAATTCAAAAATTAATTAGAAGGTATACTGATTAATTGATGCCTTTGGGCTGGCCTAATTAGATTAGATCATGAGTTTGAGTCTACTGTTGGCTAGATATGGAATCCAATGGGTCATACATAATAGAGATTTGATCTTGATCTAATCTATCTAGATTTATTATAAATCTGATGGGTTAATTAAATTACTAGCACATGAATTAACTCAAGTTCTCAATTTGGTTCAGTGCAAAGATGTTTGTGCTAAACCTAGGCTTATTGTCTTGACCTAATGTGATTAGGTTTGAACCATCTAATTATTAGATTGCTTATCTGATTTTTATGGAGGTGTTCCATAAGAAATCAACCTTCTCCATGCCAAAACAGCATGCACAAAATAATGTCATTACCCATTTATTTTAGGCGTTAAGAGGAGGAGTCTTTCTTTTATACTCCTCTTAATTTCCTTACCATATTCCATACGTCCCTTTATTTTTTGCGCCATCAGACGGTGCCTTGGGATATGTGAGCATGGAAGAGAAGGAAGAGTCCTTCTCTGGGAAGAAACTCACATACCAAAATTTATTTGGGATGCCACATAATTTTGTGCGATGAAATGGAAGAGTCCATTTCATATTGGACTCTAATTAACTTCTTTCCTTTTTCTTCTCTTATTCCATGTTAATTCTTAAGGGGTGGTGACATCAGATGGCACTTTGGGTTATGTGCACAGAGGAGAGTCCTTCTGTAGATTAAAAACTCAACCAACTCCCTTATTAGGAATTAAATCACTGATGGATATGCTGAACGCCAAACGTTGGCATCTCTTGGAGGCGCCCCTTCCTTCTTATATAAAGGGGGCGTGTCCTAGGAGGAAAAATATAAAAAATTTTCTGATGGTTAGATATGGAAATAAAGAGAAAAAGATAGAAAAAATTTGAAAAGAAAAAGACAAGAAAAGGGAGAGAAAAATGAAAAGGAAGGGAAGAGAAATTGGAAAGCATGTGATGCTTGTCCTAAAATCAGATTGTTTAAGTGTTGAACATCTAATCTGATTTTTGTGTGATGAGATCATTTGGAAAATGGTTTCTAGAGTGATCCTAGTGGAGGTCTTGAAGGCATATAAATAGTGGTGCAACCAGTTCTTACGAAGGACAAACGGTAGCAGACTTACGAAGATGGCTGTAGCACCATATCGAATTGGGAAGGGCCCTGATTAATCCCGTGTAGATCACCATGGGAGGACTTCTACTTTGGAGTCTTGTGGAGATCTTATGATTACCAGATCATTGTCTTCATATTGGTATATGGCTTCTGATCTCTTCTTGTTATACATACTTATGTTGTTTGATTGTAATCATCAAGGTGTTCTTAGGGTTTTATGTTCCGGTAGTCCTATTTAATTGTTAAACTTATTTTTTATAGTTGAATACATATAAAAAATTTTTGAAATTAACATTCTGCTGCATTGTCAAAACCCAACACTCCCCTCACCGGCTAGCCTACAACAGCCCCCTTCCCCTCCTCGACGACCGCCCGCTACGGCCTCCCCTCGCTGGCCCACCCACAATGGCCCCCCTCTCCTCTGGCCTCCCCATGCTGGCCCTCTCACGATGGCCCCCCTCCCCTCCTCGATGATCGCCCGCGATAGCTTTCCCTCACTAGTCCACTCATAATGGGCCCCCCTCCTCGGTGACCGCCTACGACAGCCTCCCCTCATCGGCCCATCTACGATGGCCTCCCCTCTCTGTGAGCCTTGAGAAATGGGTGGAAAATGCCCTACGTCCATAGTGGATTACGAGAAACGGATGGAAAATACCCCAGGTCCACACCTCACTCCATTGACCGCGCCAGTCAAATTTTATTTTAAATAATAATATATAAAATAAAATATATAAAAATAAAAATAATATAACAAAAATAATATAAAAATAAAAATATATATAATAAAAATTAATCAATCAATTTTGTAACCAATTTTGAAAAATAAAATATTTTAAAAAATAAATTGTGACTGATTTTGTGAAGAATTTTTTAACAAAAAAATCAAAAAAAATTAGCAACTGATTTTACAACTGCTTTTATAAATAAAAAATATTTTAATAAAATTAGTGATTAATTTTGCAATGGATAAATTAATAAAAAATAAAAATAATTAGCAATAGATTTTGCAATCAATTTTATTAATAAAAAAATTTAAAAATAATTAGTGATTGATTTTATGATTGATTTATTAATAAAAAATATTTTAATAAATTTAGCAATCAAATTTGTGATCAATTTTTTAATTTAAAAAATTTAAAAATAATTAACAATTAATTTTATGATCAATTTTATTAATAAAAAAATATTTCAACAAAATTAACGATCGATATTATGATAGATAAATTAATTAAAAAAATTAAAAATAATTAGTGATATATTTTATGATCAATTTTATTAATAAAAATATTTAAAAATAATTAATGATTATTTTTATGATCCATTTACTAATAAAAAATATTTTAATAAATTTAGCAACCGATTTAGTGATCGATTTTAGCAATCGATTTAGCGATCGATTTTGCAATCAATTTTTAAAAAATAAAATATTATAAAATTTAAATTATTTTTTTATTTTTTGATGGTAAAATTTTGCGATCAAAAAAATTGATCCCAAAATATTTGCAACCAAGATTTTTGCAACCGATTAAAATCGATCACAAAATAAATTAGCAAATAATTTTTATTATTTTGCAACTAATTTTTTGATTGCTAAATCTTTATTTTCTTGTAGTGTACCGCTATTAATCAAATCCTAGAAGGATGCATTGGAAAGTAGTCAAGGGGATCCTAAGATATCTTAAAGGCACTATAGATTACTCATTGTGCTATCAAGGGGGTGATTTGTACTCGAAGGGATACTTGGATGCTGATTGGATAAGAGATTTAGATGAACGCAAGTCGACTTCTAAGTATACCTTTTTTGTTGAATAATAGCATCATATTATGGAGTAGCAAAAAATAAAGTTGTATTGCCTTATCGATGATGAAAACTAAATTTATAGCATGTTCAGCTACAATCCAAGAAGCCATATAGTTGAGGCAATTCCTACAAAGCTTGGGAATTATAAAAGATACTTCTAAGCCAGTGGGTATTAATTGTGATAGTCAAACAGCTATTGGTTATATAAAATATCCAAAATATCATGGTAGAACAAAATACATTGATATTAAAAATAGTTTTGTTAGAGATATTATAGCTTGAATGGAAGTGATCCTAAAATATATTCCTATGCGTTTGATGGTAGCTGATCTATTTGCCAAATGGATACCATGAAATTTATTTTAATCACATGTTAGATCTCTTGGATTGCGTAGAATTTGAGGCTGTATATTAAGAACGTGTAAGACAATGATGTTAAACATTAATGAAGTTTGTCTTTATTTTTTTTATGAATTATCAAATGAATTCAAATATATAATGAACTAGTACTAGCAAATATATGAATGTGTATCATAATTAAAAGTATATCACCAAGCATATATCGACTTTTTGACACAAGTGATAACCTTAAATGTTATGAATGACTGGCTAAGATGAGACACCTACGTACTTATTAAAATCAGAAATATATAATTGAGAGAGTATGAAAAAATACATATAATAAATGGATCATCTTGATAACTATTAAGATGAGGTCCTGAGTTTAAGAAATCATTACTTGGATCAAACATGATGATCCCACAGTCATATAAGCCTAGAACGTATAATGGCAGATATGAGTTCTTTAAGAGATAAATTGATAGATGGGCTTAAAGAGAACTCTAAGTAGATGTGAAGAAAGCATCTGGATCAAGTTTTGTATGATGTTAATATAAGACTTAACATATGCTTCTTAAAGGAGAAAGTTTATTTTAGCACGTGTTTTATACACATGTGCATATGTGACATATGAGGGAAGTGAGAATCATTGAAGATTGAATTCAATGAATCCCTACTTTTTTCACTGTATAAATTCCTCGAGGCTTAATCATTAATAAAGCCTTATTCATGCCCTTAGAGACTTTTAACTCTATTTTGATATGATGAGCTGATGTTTGCTACTTTAGCATGCTTTAGTCTTATAGAGTATTTCTAGAAAAACAAGTAGTTCGAATATGATGGATATGAGTATAGAAGGAAGATAATTTTGGATGACATTATATATGTATATTTTCCAATCAACCAGTTATGTCATTTCATTGGACATTAGATACAATTGCGAACACCTTTTTTTTTAAGAAAAAAGAGATCAAGTATAACTTTTGAGGGATTTAAATATGCTTGATTCTTGACATAACCAAATATGTCTAGGGCATAGCAAGACGTGGAACTATTTGATATTGTTTTTGATTTCTCCATTTATAATCATCATATATCTCTAATAGGAACATGGTTAGCTTTACAGATGTACTTGTAGGTCACACAACTTATTTGTCTGTATGAAATTACTAAGATGAGATTAATATTTTATCCATCATGTATGAGTGGAAGATGTTAGTTTTTAAATGTAGGTTTGGATCGCCCATATGGGAAAAACTGATCTAGCTCATGAATGCAGTTTTTGGGAGTTATTTGGTAACTTCTCATAACTGTAACATGCTAAAAACTGCCTTGAGATAGCATAGAAGTATAGTTTTGATGGCCTCTCTCTCACTCTCTAACAACAAAAAAAAGCATTGAAAACACTTTCTCAAAACAAAACACTCATCTTAGAGGTATTTGGGTTGTGGAAATCAAGTCCATTCCATCTTATGATTGTACTTCTAATCCAAGTGTTATGATTTGATTGTGATCTATCTTGTAGAAAGAAAATTCAGTTCGGTTTCAGTACAAAATAACCAGAAACTTATAGATTATTATATTTACATTTCAACGGTTCCTTTATGGGAATTGCAATTATTAGAATACGGCAAAACATAAATTTTTAACATGCACAGAAGGAAAGAGATTGTCTACATATATACTTCCATCTTCCATCTTCTTTTGGCTCACCTGCTCAGTTTAAATTTCTTCTAGCCTTCACACCATATAAGTTTGGCGCAACCTAAACTTACCTAAATTACGTATAATTTGCAAGGCTATGGTCCACAAAAGCCAAGCATGCAAATTGCATTTCAATGCATTATTTATAGAGCCAAACATGCAAATCACTTTTTTTTTATTTTCTTACTGAGAAAACCATAGTTGACCCTCTTTATGGAATGAATTGGATCTGAGTCTTAATGTCGGCCAAGAAACCAGCTCAAGTAGGATCCCAGCTGGCCCACTGATGGTCCTAACCGCCGCCGCCGCCTGTTGGCCGGTCGGGTGTTCATCTTCTCTAAAGTAAGGAATAAAGAGCAGAAGGAAAGGTGGGGCTGAGGTTTTAATGGCCTTGCATGCTTGAGTTGCGTTAGGTGGAGCTGGTTTCTTTCAACTTATTGAATCTTCCATTAATTACCTGAGAGGTTAGGAAAGCACAGATCCAGCACCACCATAGCCACAGGTACCTCCACTGCCATTTGACAGCAGTCTTGTTCACGGCTGGTCAATAGAATTTTTGTGCATTGGAGTGTACGTTTTATTGAGGTTTGCGCTATATAAGGTTACGTGATTTGGGAATTTAAAATTTTTCTCAACTCTCCTATGTCGTTCCATACATAGAAGATAGAGGGGGAAGAGGTTTTAAATAATCCCGACATACCATACGGAATTTTTTACCATACAGATTTCTTTTGTTTCACAATTTGTATTCACTTGATGGCCAATGATAAAAAATAAAAAAAGACCTCATATTTGGATGGAATTTTCAAAAAAGAGACGTAGAAAAATAGCATCCTCATGAAATAATATTTTCATATTTTATAAGAAAAAAAATTTATATGGGATATGGCAAAATCAAATTCCTATCTGGGAATTGAGGTTTTTTTTTTTCTAAATATGCACAAGTTTTTAAATAGAATGAGATAAGATTATTTTTTTATTAAATACATAATAAATATTTTATATAATTTTTTTAAAAAAATAAATACTCAACTAAACATAAACTATTCTATAATATGTCTTTTTTTTTTTATGCTCAACCAACATGTAAAAACCATTTTTTCATAAATCATATACCTAAGCATCAGTTTTCTAGAAAAAATATTCAAGTGTAAAAAAAAAAATTTGCTTTATCATTCAAACGAGTAATAAGATTAATACAAACTTAGGCAAACAGCACTGAGATCCACTGTAGGATGATAGGTTTACTCTGGATGGTAATTTCCATTACACTGATTCTAATTTTTCAAAGTTGTTTGAGTTGTTGTTTATTTTTTATATATTTCATTTTTTAATGTGAAACCTAGCTATGTTACTCTAGCATTATCATAATATAAGTAAAATACATTATTTGTTATTATGGAAAGAGCACCATATAAGATTTTGAGGAATATAATGCTGTGGAGACATGGAGTGGTACTCAGCAGCTTGCTTGTTATTCCCCATCTTTTGCTGTTTTTCCCTCCTTTTTTTTTATTTTTTTATTTGAGGGGAAGGGAAGCAAAATGCCACCAAAAGTTATTCCCCATCTGCTGTGGCATGAAAAAATTTGTATAGCTTGGTTATTTGAGTTTCTTTTTTGAGCTAGATTTTCTATTTTACCTCTCACAATGTAATTGCTAACACGCAAGTACATGACCCTCTCTAATTAAATGATTAAATCTTAGAAATTTTGCATACGTTAGCAGTTCACCGACAAGAATTTTTTTTACAAATTTATTTCTTTATTAATCATTTTTAATTTGTCCACCCAGATTATTCCAAGTCCAGCACTAAGTACAAATATTGTTTATCTAATAATCAAATTTGTTAATTTAGAATACATGCATCTGTCACTAAAACAGTACAATCTTGAGAAGCATATATTGCAGCATTACCTAAAATAAATTTCCAATTCATAGAGAAAAATTACTTGGCAGATTGGCTTCCTTCTTAACTATGCAATGGACCCACGATGCAAAAATAGATTCTTCGGTGGCAGCGGCACTGGAAATCAAATTCCCAATCTTTAATTACTTCATTTTTAGGATTCATGGATTATCCATGACTAGATAAGAAGAAAAGGAATTTCACAGACGTAAGAGTTTAAGAATATTAGTGAATGCTTATATTGATTATTTAAATATATGTCACACTTATAATGCACAAACATGTCCAAGTCTATATGTTTATTTGTACATTTATATGAACTACATAGATTATACTACTCATTTTAGATGTGAAACTTTTTAAAAGTAGTGGACAACTTGTTGAATATGCTAAGTCTAATTATGTGCATGGAATAATATGCACAGAAATTCGTATCCCTAAATCTTTATAGAATATTAACACTAAATCATTTGATGAGGGCAAACTTTCATTTTTTGTGTTATCAACTCTAGAAGTTTGATTGCACTAACATGTGAACGTAGAGTCACAGCATTGTACAGGAGAATTCGCAACACATGATTGGCATATGAAGGTTAGAGGTGCTGTCCGGTACATATTAAATGCCAGTGCCCTTCAACTGCACATCAATATTGCTCTCACGGAACCCTTCAAATAATACATAAGAAAGCATGTTTACCAATAATGACATTTTCTTGCATATCATTAAAGGCGGTAAGTAATAACCAAAATTATTGGGGTGTGATACATCATCCGTGCCGAAGACATGAACCACAGGAGGATCCATGACAAAGTATGCAAGGTCATCGCCATAGTACCGATTGAAGATAAATAAGTATAATTTTAGTGATAGATATGTCATTGCAGAACTATGAAAAAGCTATGCTGAAGAAAATTATTCAATACGTAATGAAGCAGTGGAGGATCTCAATTTGGACCTCACCGATCCTCACTCTCTAACTAATCCTCGCGAATGAAGCTTTCTAGTAGAAAATCCTGTCGACCCTGCTTTGGCCATCAGTCCTAACTTCGGCTATCAACCCTAGCTTCAGCCGTCGATCTTAACTTCAACTGCTAATCTAGGCTTTGGCTGTCAAATTTAGCTTCAATTATGGGTCCTTAACCATTGGCATTAGGGCGACACCCGAACATCGGACATCGATCCAAGAAAAGTGCCAACCCCAGCATCTTCTTCAACTAAAGGATCCCCCATCGATCCTTGCCTCTAACTATAGGCTGCATTCCCTTTAACTATTGCAAGCTGCTATATTTGGAAAGGTCAACCCCCATACAGTCCCATCAAGTCATATCACTCCACGTCAAACCATGCCACTCCAATGACTAGCTACATATCGGGTGAGGTCACGTTAAATCATACCATTCCTGCGAGCAACTAGCTGTGCATTGGATAAGGTGACATTCGCTACCAAAAATCAGATCGGATATCATAAAGTGGTATGTCTAGAGAGGCCAGAATGTTCTCCCACTACTTTTCCCCTTGTTACTCTCACCCCTCTATAAATAGAGGTCAAAAAGGGACCCTTCAGATATGCAGACTCACACCCTCTCTCACTCTCACACTCCTCATTTATTCTAATTTTCTGACTTAGATATCAGAGGGCCTCTGTCAGAGCCAACTCCGATCCGTACTTATTTTATAGATCTCGCCTCTCCTACGGCTCCTAGTCAACTCTAGCCACTCCGATCAGGACTAGAAATCTGCCGTAACAGATTGACGCTGGAGGAAGAGCACAGATCTATTTTTGAGAAGGAGCGAGAGGTCCATACTATGGCTTCACGCAAAGGATCATCCTCCTACTATTCCAATGCTGCCAACTTCCGATCGGTGGAGAATCTTGCCAATCAACAGGCTCATGTGACACCTTTGGAGGCTCTGACCCTGCTTTGTTAACCAGAAATGGTGGTCAACGCAAAGCAATTCAATTTACTAGTTTGACAGGTTCAGGATTTGACTCCTGCTATCCAAACAATGCAGCAGACTAATCCCACACCACAGGTCCGCCCATTGCCAAAACAATCTCAGATCCCTTCACAAGGCCTTGGGTTGGGGGGACAGACTCAACAAAGCCACCCCCAGGAGCCAGAGCGAAGGATGTGATGATCCTCGAGTCTTTACTCTAGACATGACTCCACCCTGGGCTAATCCCACTCATCTCATTCAGAAGCCTATACCGTCTAAGATGCAAAAATTGATCGTAGGCTTTGGGACATGAATCAGTAGATCGAAGCCCTTCATAACCAAGCTCCAGTGCAAGATGACGGCTATAACGTCAATTCGCCATTTATCACCCAAATCATGCAGGAACTGCCCCCCAACCACTTCAAGATGTCGTAACTAGAGAGTTATGATAGGGTTACTGATCCCTTAGATCACTTGAAAAGTTTCAAAGCCATGATACTTCTCCACAGGGCCACCGATGCTGCTCTATGCCGAGCCTTCCCATCCACTCTAAAAGGTGTAGCTCGGCACTGATACTCGAGCCTAAAGACCAGGACGATCCACTCATTCAATCAGGCGAGTTGCCTATTCATGACTCATTTTGTCAGTATCAAGAGGTAGTGTAAAGGATCGGAGTCATTGATTAATATCAAGCAAAAAGAAAGAGAACCGCTCCGATCCTACTTTAATCATTTCAATACAGCCATGCTGGAAATTCGCAATTTGGATCAGTTGGTCGTCCTTAGTACTCATTGGAGAAGACCTACCCCCATGAGATATCGGCTCAGGCAGAGAAATATGCATAGGCAGATGAAGCTTTTAGAAATGAGCCCCCGGTGGGTATGGGTGCCAAAGAGAGGAAAGAAAAGGAGATCAAGGAGCCCCTGCTGAAGAAGGGCTATGGAAAGAATCGGCAGCACTCTCGATCTCCACCTAAACGTCGAAGGTCCCAAACCCCTCCGCAGAACCACCAACAAAAGAGTCCCTTTAGAGGGGGGCGATGTGCATCTCCACCAAGAAGATTCACGAACTATACTCCACTGAACACTCTCCGAACTCAAGTGCTGATGGAGATAAGGGAGCAGTCCCTAGGGCCAGGAGGATGAAGATAAGGTTGAGTCAGCATAATCCAAACAAATACTGTCTCTACCACTGTGACTACGATCACGATATAGAAGAATGCATCCAACTCCAAGATGAGATTGAAGAGTTCATCCAGTACGGATGCATAGATCGATTCATCAGGCACCAACATGAATAATGCAATGAACAAAAATAGAGCCCCAACAGCCAGAACAATGGTAGGGAGAGCCCTTTGAAGATCGACCCCCAACTGGAGTAATAAACAGCATAACTAAGAGGCAACATGTCAGTGAGACAAGAGAAACCATCGAACCTTCCAAGAGGTGAATAACTGAAGAGCCCATTGTTTTCACTGAAGAAGATGAACAAGGAGTTCGGTTCCTACATAATGATGTGGTAGTTGTATCCCTTAACATAGAAAACTATGATGTATGTCGCATACTAGTTGATAATGAAAATTCGACTGATGTATTATTTTATGATGATTTCTCCAAAATAGACATATCTCCTAAGTGACTAGGGCAACTAGATTATCCCTTTGTGGGATTCAATGGCAATGCAATACTTATTGAAGGAGTTATTATCCAATCGGTAGTCGCTAGATGAGCTCTCCCATGATCAATGGCTCAGGTTGATTTTATTGTAGTTCAGACACCATCAGCCTACAATGCCATCATCGAACGTCTAGGACTTAATGCACTTCAAGCTGTGGTGTCCACATACCATTTAAAGATGAAATTTCCAATTGAGAATGGGGTTGGTGAGGTTCGGGTAGATCAGGCCATGGTGCGGTAGTGTTCCACTATCATGCTCTATAGTGCAAGGCCTTCTGAGATATATCTGATGGATAGATTAGACATCCGCAATAAACTGATCAAAGAATATGGAGAACCAGTGGAAGACCTCGAGGTGATCCCACTGAATGATGGAAAGAATGAGCAACGATCCAAATCGGATCAAACCTGGATCAGGTAAACAAAAAATATCTTATTTTCTTTTTATAGAAAAATATGGATATATTTGCTTGGACCCCAGCTAATATAATGGGCATTAATCCAACGGTGATGACACATTGGTTGAGCATTAAACCAACCTATCGACTTATCAAATAAAAAAAGAAAAGTTTTGCACCCGAGCAGCAAAAAGAGATAGCTGAAGAAGTAAATAAGTTGCTCAATACTGACTTCATCTGAATAGTGATTTATCCCAACTGGATCACAAATGTGATCCTTATAAAAAAGAAGAATGGCAAGTGACAAATCTGCATCGACTTCACCAACTTGAACAAAGCATGCCTGAAGGACAGCTATCCACTACATCTAATTGACCAGTTGGTGGATGCTACTTTAGGAAATGAACTCCTTATCTTTATGGATGCCTTTTTTGGATATAACCAAATCTGAATGATGCTAGAAGATGAGGAGAAAACTGTCTTTATTAGTGACCAGAGTCTCTTTTTTTATAGGATTATGCCTTTTGGCCTAAAGAATGCAGATACAACTTATCAATATCTCATAAATAAAATTTTTGAGGGTCAAATCGAATAAAATATGGAGGTCTACGTAGATGACATGCTTATCAAAAGTGAAAACTCACAAACCCACATTGAATATCTCAAGAAGAGCTTCACCACACTTTGAGTACCGAATGAAGTTAAACCCAGTGAAATATGCTTTTGGAGTCACTTCAGACAAGTTCTTGGGATTTATAGTGTTAAGCCGAGGGATAGAAGCTAATCCTTAAAAAATTTGGGCCATACAAAAGATGAACCCACCAAGGACTATAAAGGAGGTTCAGCGCCTCACTAGTCAAGTGGCAATATTGAATTGATTCATCTCTAGATCGACCGAGCATTGTCTTTCTTTCTTCTAAATTCTGAGGCAACCTAAAAATTTTCAATGGATCGAAGAATGCTAGCGCACATTTGAGGAGTTGAAAAATTATCTTAGCTCTCTACCATTCCTCAACAAGCCAAAGCTAGATGAAGAACTCTATGTATAGCTGGTGGTCTCTCCAGTTGCCATAAGTGTCGTACTGGTTCAGAAACAAGATAAGGTTCAGAAGTCCATCTATTATATCAACAAAACTCTCTATGATGTAGAAGCTAGGTATGTCAAGCTAGAGAAGCTCATCTTCACCCTCATCATGCAGTCCAAAGGTTTCGGTCCTATTTTCAAGCACACCCTATTGCGATCTTGACTGATCAACCATTAAAGACGGTCTTACATCGATATGATATGTCTGGTCGACTGACTAAGTAGGCAATTGAACTTGCAGAGTTTGGAGTGAAGTTTCAACCTCGGTCCTCTATTAAGGCTAAGATCTTGGCAGACTTTATTGTTGAGTGTACCATTCCAAAGGATCAAGAAAAGCCCAAACTAGTCCAAGAAGAGATCGAACCTATTGAACAAGGCTCCTCTAGAGAATCAAATGGATTTTGGGTGATGACATAGATGGGTCGTCGAGCTCTGCGGGATCAGGGGTAGGCCTACTGCTTCTTGGGCCGAAAGGGTTTGTTGCAGAGTATGCCTTATGGTTCGACTTTTCAACCATGAACAATGAAGATGAATATGAAGCTCTCATTGTCAGGCTAAGAATTGCAAGAGAGTTCAAAAAGCAAAAGTTGAAGATCTGCACCGATTCATAGCTGGTGGTGGGACAAGTAAAGAGAAATTATGAAGCAGAGGAGGAGAGTATGAAGAAGTATCTTTGAAAAGTGAATGACCTAACCTCGATGTTTGCTAACTTTGACATTCAGTAGGTGCTCCGATCAAAAAACTCGAGAGCCGATCTATTGTCTAAGTTGGCAACTTTAGCACCAAAGGATTGACCTCGAAGATCATTATTTGAAGTCATAAAGAAGCCTAGCACCACTGAACCAGTCCCGATCCTACAGATTGATGATAAAGCAAGTTTGAGGGATCCCTTCATCCACTTCCTACGGGATGGGACATTGCCTCCGAATTCAAAGGAGGCTCGAAAAATCAAATATCAAGCTCCTCATTACGTCCTCCATGAAGATAAGCTCTATAAGCGGTCCTTCTCCCTCCTACTCCTTAAACGTGTACGCCCCTTTGTAGCTGACTAAATCCTGCGAGAGGTGCATGAGGGAATATGTGAAAATCACCTAGGTGATAAGTCGTTGGCTCATAAAATACTTTAGTAGGGATACTATTGGCCCTCAATACAGAAGGATGCAGCTAACTTCGCTAAATGCTGTGACCAATGCCAACGGAATGCCAATATTCAACACCAACCAGCCATTTTGCTAGCCCCGATTAGCACCCCTGACCTTTCACTCTATAGGGTGTGGATATTTTGGGTCTTTTTCTTCAGGCATCGGGTCAAAAGAAGTTTCTACTTGCTGCTATTGACTATTTTATGAAGTGGATAGAAGCTACACCTCTCACCAGCATCATCGAAACCAAAGTAAAGGACTTTGTTTGGAAGTTTATCATTTGCCGCTTTGGTGGCCACTAGTTCTCTAGTTCTAGATTTACTGAATTCTATCAAAATCTCTGCATCTCTCATCATTTTACATCAATGGGGCACCCACAGGCCAATGGAGATGTTGAAGTTACTAACCGTACCCTTTTATAGAAATTGAAGATTAGGTCAGATCAAGTCAAAGGATCGTGGATGGATGAGATGCATAATGCACTTTGGATCTACCAAACCACCTAGAGAATTCCTTCAGGAGAGACCCCTTTCAGCCTCTCCTTCAGAACAAAAGCGGTCATCACAGTGAAAATTGGACTCCCATCTTTATGGGTTGAGAATTACAACGATCAAAATAATGTAGAGTTGCTTTGAGCCAATCTAAATCTACTCGAAGATATTCTAAAGAAAGTGTGGATGATAATGGTAGCCTACCAGTATAAGGTAGCACGATACTACAACTCTCGCATCCGAGATAAAGAATTCAAAATTGGTGACCTAGTCTTATGGCGTGTCGAAGTGTCACAACCTATAGAATAAGAAAAACTATCTCTAAAATGGAAAGGCCCTTATCGGGTAGATGAAGTTATCAAACCCGAAATTTATCATCTGAAGCAACTAGACGGGACACCCTTATCTTGGCCATGAAATTCAGAGAACCTCTGGATGTATTATCAATGATGTATTAATTTTTTTTCAATAAAATAATTCTTTTTCAGGACATCGTCACTCTTCTTTCAATTTTTGATGAAGGCCTCGATAGTCAAGAAGCAAGGGCTAACCTATAAGGACCCTCGAAAGCCTCTCGTTCTTCAACGAATAAAGGTGATGAGGACCTCATCTAATCATGAAGCAAAGGCTAATTTAAAAGAACTTTCGAAGGGCTAATCTAAAAGGACCCCCAATACGCACCAATCCAACTTACATAGGCTGAAGACCTCGATAGCTAAGAAGTGAGGGCTAACCTATAAGGACCCTCGAAGGTCTCTCACTCTTCAGTGAGTTGAGCATCAGAAGATCTTAGTCATGTAAGAAGCGAAGGCTAACCCAAGAGGACCTTCAGAGAGCTAATCTATAAGGATCCTCAGGACCCACCAACTCAAGCAATTCGAAAAGTGAAGGCTAATCTAAAAAGACCTTCGGAAGGCTAATCTACAAGGATCTTCTTTCAAAGCTTATCGATCTCAATGGTATGGACTGAAAATCTTGATAACTAGGAAACAAAGGCTAACCTACAAGACCCTGAAAGGCTTCTTGCCTTTCACTGAGCAGAGCTGATGAAGACCTTAGTTGTATGAGAAGCGAGAGCTAACCTTTAAGGACTCTAAAAATGCTTGAAGATAGGAGCTAATCTATAAGGACTCTCGAGTCAGAAGCTAAAGCTAACCTATGAAAGTCTTTACGGAACCCCTAGTATGAAACCTAAATACATCTAAGTTCGGATCGCATGGGCACAAGGGAACCAAAGCAAAAACATAAGTGAAATGTAAGATTTCAACTCAAAATGTTTTATTAACAAATTTGTTTGATTACAAAGGCTAAGTCATGAAAGATAAGCAACTAAAAAAAATGTTTGGGGGGGGGGGTGCGGAATACATCTGTTACATAGAAGATTCATCCTTAGTTAATGAAGCTTTGGCACGTGTTGAACCCAACGTATCCCTGATGGATAGATCTCCAGAATTGACGCCTCCAACTTCAGGAACTTCGAAGAGGCCGATGTCCACCTTGAGGAAGAGTTGGGCAACTAGAGCTTTGTATTCTCCAAAATCAACTTCAAAGGCCATGACAGATGCCTTCTTGATTTTGAGGGTTGCCTTACGTCAGGCAGTAGCAAGTAGAGACTCCTTATACTTGACTTTGCCTTCGACGAATCTATCTGTTGCCACACTATCCACCAACCTGATTTAGAGATCTGCCATATCCGATCTCTCTTTATTCATGGTCGGAAGGAGGACATCGTTGGCCTTCCGAGCTAAAGTAAGTTCACTTTGAAACTCAATGACAATTGACATCTTTTTATTTATCGATCGATCGAGATTGTCGATCGTCTGTTGAGCCAAATGAAGTTTCCCTTGAAGACAACTTATCTTGGCGGCCGAACCCCACCTGGCTTCTTCAGTGATGTTGGATTATTCGATAGTATATTTCAGTTTGAAAATCTCATTCTGGGTTCCAAGTAGCTCCCCTCAATAAAGAACTGCCTTCGCAGCCGCACTCCATCTGGCTTCGGTCGCCACCCTGGTGGACCTGTCATGCTCTTCCATCAACTTGCTCTTCCTCACGAGATGTTCCTTGCGAGTCTACTTGGAGCATGCCCTCAAGTAGTCTATTTCAGCCGAAGCCTTATCATAATTCTTCTTCACCTTCAAGAGATTCCACCTTGCTTTAGCTACTTCTTTTTTGGCTTTCCTAATCCCCTTTTCAAGGGTTTTGATCCGAGACCAAATGGGCAAGGCTGTCACTATGTGGGAAGGTTCGGTATGATGACTTCTGCAATATCTACATCGGCCAAACTGAGATAAATACATCACAATGACTATAAGTCGAAGGAAGATGCAGGTAAAAGCTACTTTTTTCATTAATATAAAATGTTCGTTACATCAATGAGAAAACAAAAAAAAATGTATAAAACTTGAGCATTTACAACCTTAGCCTCAGGATCGATGGAGGAACTTGGAGCAGCTTTAGCAGGCTCCAGCGGTGAGGAAGCTTCGACAATAGTAGATGTTGGCACATCCTTAGGTGCTGGATTAGCCCTTGGCTATTCTCCAGCTACAATAGGATCGAGGCCCGATCTCCTTCAGCTCCTTCTTCTCCTTCCTATTCATCTAGAAAAGCCAGATCCAGGTTCGAGAAGTGTGCCACTATCTTTTTGTAATAGTCATCTTATTTGGCATCATAAGCTTCCTAATCGAAGTCAACTTTCTCCTTGAAGAACTTCTCTGACGTCTGGAAAGCATCCACTACCAGACACCCGGCCTCAACAATCTGGCTCTCTGCATTCTTCTCAACCTCAGTGGAATTGGCCTGGGCCACCCACCATTTCTTCTTCTCCAAGGCCAAGTTGTTCTTGGCCTTTGCTTTGGCGGCTTCCTCCTACAGACACCTGGCTTAGGCCATAGCCAATTCCACCTTAGACTAAACCTCGGGTGCAACAACTTTCGCCTTCTTTTTTGCCTCAACATCATTTGATCAGACGATCCTTAGTGAATTAATGAAGGTAGCGACATAGTGACCTAGCTGCATCCAGAAAAGAAAAGTTAACAGTTGAAGATAAGGGAAGAAGTTCAGGAAGAAACTCACCCGAACCATGGAGGTCACGGACTCCCTTTGTTGCCTCTTGAAGCTCCCCCCTCAACCCTGCTCAAATCAGCATCAAGGAGCATCCCCTCGAATGCATCATTAGTGGTTTTTCAATCCTCATAAGTAGCATCTGGAGGAAATATGAGCAGGCCCTTCCTCCACTTGGTCGATACTTCAGCAGAATCCGAGCTTAATTGCTCAGCCTAGAAGGCAAGGAGTGCTACTAGCTTCGAAGGGCGAATTTGGATCAAAGGGGCTGATATGACCCTTATCTAAGCTGATGGAACAGAGGTAAGCATCCTCCCCTGTCCAACTTCGGGGACCTTTTGCTTCTTTTGGGCCCCGACGTCGGTCGATGAAGATGCCTTCCTCTTCTTCAGCATGTTTTTTCTTAGCAACTCAAGTTCTTTAGGCTTCATCTCTGCAACCCATCAAAACAAATCAACATACAAAAGGAAAGAGTGGGAGAGGGAAAACAAGGTGAATACCAAAAAGCTACGAAACTGACCTTTAGGGTCAGTCGGACTGAAACCAGTACCGAAAGAGTCTGCTCCAATAGCAATTCCTTTAAAGGAGAAATCTTGTACCCCATAAAATTTTGGAGCGTTCTATATCCTCTCCCTCTGGCTTTGGGATCTGAAAGATAGAATCTCTCGGTCGATCCCAGTAAGAAAATCTTTAACTCTCAATGGAAGGGCCCAAAATGAAAAAAAATTGACTCTTCCACCCATGACCCGAAAAAGGGGCTCCCTTTATCAAAGTGGAGATTCTCCATGAAGGAGAGATGTACCATCAATTTTCAGTATGCTTCTTGGTGGTGTAGAAGTATTGGAAGAGAAAAATGGATGGTTCGACCTCGGCTAGGATACAAAAGATGACGAAACCAACTATGAAATGAAAAGAATTTGGGACAACTGAACAAAGGAAAATGTTAAAAAAGTGAAAGAGTTTTATGATAAAAGGATGAATGGGCAGTCTGAGTCTAGCCCAAAATGCTTCTTCATACCAGCCGATCATATCAGGAGGAGGATCATCTATCCTACCACTCGGCCCCAAAAGCTCCAACTCAAATGAAGCTAGAACCTCAAATTGGATCTGAATCAGACTCAGATCTTCTGAGTCCAAAACAAATCTAATGGTGTTAGGTACGAAGGGTGGATCAACATCATGCCTAACATCCAAAACCTCTGGATTTTCTCCTAAAGGACAAGACCCAAAGGACCAATATATGCTAGAACTATGGGAGCAAGCCATTGAAGGATGGAAAATGACTAGAAGAAGAAAAAATAAAAGAAAATAAGAAATCAAGGAAACAAAAGAAAACAAAGAAAGGAGGTGGGGGGAATCAGCATAAGAAGAAGAAGATCAACCTACATGAAGTATGGGAGCATCCGATCGGAGAAAGTCATTGGAAAAGATCACCGACAATCCAAGGAGACAAGGAGAGGTCGCTGGAGAGACAGTTTCTCAGAGAGAAAACTGAAAACCTAGTCAAGGAGAGGAGAAAATTCTGGAAGCAGAAGAAAAGACAAAAAGAGAATGTGGCTTCTTTTATAGATGTAGAAAAGTCGATACGATCTAGATACCTAATCCTCCTGATTGTCGGATGGTTAACATCTAGTGCATCTCCATTGGCCAATAAAAGTCAACAGATGGCTCAATTATGTGTTGCACCTAAAATGAAGCGTGCTACCTTCAAGTTTGACAAAACTGCCTCACTTTTTTCGATCATGATTCACCCTTGATATGACCCTTCCTTTTGCCGAAATGGTGAGGATGCGTCATTTCGGCTGTGACAGGGGCATGTCTTCGGCAGCCATGGGTCAATGTACTCCCTTCTCGACTATGATAGGGGCATGTCTTCAACAACCATGAATCAATGTACTTCCTTCATCCAAACCCCCTATGATTTGAATTTGGGAGTAGGAGACATATGTTGGGAGGTGATACGTCATCCATGCCGAAGACATGAACTAGAGGAGGACCCATGACGAGGTATGCAAAGTCATCATCATAATATTGATCGAAGATAAATGAGTACAATCTTAGTGGTAGATATATCATCCTAGAACTATGGAAAAGCTACGCTGAAGGAAGTCATTCAGTATATAATGAAATAGTGAAGGATCTCACTTCGGACCTCACTGATCCTCACTGTTAGACCCTTTTGAATGAAGCTTCCTAGTGAAAAATTTTGTCATCCTACTTTGGCTACTAGTCCTAACTTTGGCCATCAATCCTAGCTTTGATCGTCGATCTTAACTTTGACCACTAATCTAGGTTTTGACTATCGATTTTAACTTCAATCATAGGTACTTAACCACTGACATCAGGATAACACCCGGACATCGGACACCAATCCAAGAAAGACCCCGACCCCAGCATCATCTTCGGCCAAAGGATCCCTAACCTCTAACTGCTGACTGCATTCTCTTCAACTATTGCTAACTATCGTATTTGGAAGGATCGACCCCCATACGGCCCCATCAAGTCACATCACTCCACATCGGACCATGCTACTCCAACGGTTGGTTGCACGTCGGATAAGGTCACGTCAAATCATGCTACCCTTGAGAGTGCTGGCTGTGCACTGGATAAGATAACGTCTGCCACCAAAAATCAGATCAGACATCATGAAGTGATATGGCTAGAGAGATCGGAATGGCCTCCCACTATTTTTCCTCTTATAACTCTTGCCCCTCTATAAATAGAGGTCAAAAAGAGATCCTCTAGGTGAAAGGAATATGCCCTACAATCCAATCAAAATTTATATTTTGATAAAATTTTTCTTATAATCTTTCAGACTCATGTATTGACATGTTACAAATAAAAGATATTTTTCATCATATGCTGCATCTTATTTTTGTAATGATTATGATGAACTCCATAAATCAGGATAATGGCTTTAAGGTTATGATGAGATGATACCTATGAGACCTAAAATCTTAAAAATCTTAATTTAGAATATTCTTAATCATAGAAGCATTGAGTAGAGGATCAGTGTTCTGGATAGACTAGCACTTTCTATGTATGTTCGATGGAGAGGGTGGCTAATCTCATAAGCCACTTGTGTGAGACACTAATACAAGAAAGTGAGTGCTCATTAGAGAATGAGTTCACTGAATTGATCCGACTTAAGAAACATCTTATAAAATTTACTTATCTGTCAAAAGATATTTTCTTATATTGGGAGTTGTGCATGTAATCCTTTGACCTGAGACTATCATAGAACTTTGTATACATGAATTCATATTTTAGTTCATACTCATTCAAGACTTAGTCATGTACGGAATATTTTGAATATGGTAAAATGTGTATGAAGGTTGTGAGTAGGTCAACATGGAATCGATCACTCCTGATAAGAGGAGATCGTATTCTACTTGCTCCGATCGATTGATGATTCAAGAAGCCTTTGATCAAAGCAGAATAAAAATTAGAAAGAATTTTTAATATTTTATTAAATAAATTATTATTTAAGATTGATAGAAATATGAATATGATATTAGATTTGAGATCATTCCATATCCAGAGTCATAATCGGGATGCAGAGAAATCGAAGGATCGAATTGCATGATAACTTTTCACTGAAGAATATTTTTGATATTTTTATCAAATTTTTATATCTTTCAGGTAGATATGATATATTGCTAGATGCTAATCTTATCTTGTGGGTTTGATCAAATTAAAGAGTTTAATTCGATTGTCAATTAGAAAGAGTTCTAATTACTGAAATCGGGTTAGCTCGATTAGTTCTAGATTGGTTAGATTAAATTCTAATCAAATCAGATTGACTTGCACTCGGATTCACTGCTGGCTAGATATGAAACTCAATGGGTCACACATAAAGATAATTGATCAGGGGTCTAATTGGATTAGATCATATTTGTAAAGTAGACATGCTAGCATACGTTGCAAATCCTAGCTCCCTGTTTCGAATCTGGTTCGAAATTAATTTTAGATTGGGATAATTAAAGCTAAATTAATTTAAACCAATTTTAGATTTGATTGGATCAGCCCTTGGCTATGTGTGCGAGAAATTTGGAGCCAAGAAACCTAGTGCCCATGCATCAAAAATTTTTCTTGTGCATAGGATGCAGTCTTTGTGCGCAGAAATAGGTTTCGCATCCCATGAGATGGGATGCCCCTTCCTCAAGTTTATCCAATGTTTCATGATGAGAAAAATTTTTTTAATGATTTCTAACTTAATTTTTAGCACTGAGGAGTCCTTCTTTGGATTAATCACCTTTTGGTTTAATCGTGAAAATTGGTTGAAATTTGAAATGCTGCCAATTTGATTCATGCACCTAACCAAGAGTCCAACTTGTGAAGGATTCTAATCTATGTGTCACGCCTCATCTTATTTTCAGATTTTTTTCATGCCATCAGCAAGTTAGCATCTCAATTTTGGGCCATTGGATAGACAAAAATCATTGATGGGTGGTGAAGAAAAATTATGCCATGGGAAGCTGCGCGATGCATTGGACAAACATCGAGAAAAAATATTCTGAAGAATCCTTCTGTGCGAAGTGTCTCTCGAATTTTTTCTAGATGCTTGCCATATGTCATGAGGCTTCTGATGGGCATGGAAAATTGGTTAGGATTGTGAGAAATTTTTTGAGGCACGAGATGGCGCGTGGAGGGGATACGAATCATTCCCAAAGGCAACCTATCGTTAAGTATTTAAAGGGGGTGCGCCGGGGGGATTTGATTCATTCAGATTTTCAATTCCTTCTTTCTTTCTAATATCTTCTTCCTATTGTCCAATTAATCTCTTCCTTCTCTTGTTAGGACAAGTATAAAAATAGTAAGGATAAGTTCAATTTTAGGACAAGAGCCTAGGAAGAGAATTAAAGAAGACAAGGAGAGAAGAAAGATAGAGAAAGGAAGGCTAGTAGGAGAGGAATAGGGTCTTGAGGTCCTGGTGCCCAAGAAAATTCTCAAAGTGAGAATTTTGGAGGAAAAATCAATCCAAAGAGTTGGTGTCCTGATCTTAGCTCTGTGTGGATCAACGTTGGAGGGCGAACACTTGGATGCCTGGTAGAGGTTCTGCCGGAATTTGGATTAAGCGCTGCAGGTATTCTTCTATAGCTTGAATTTAATTTTGAATAAATATTATATATGATTGTTAATCATCAAAGAGATGCTGGTTTATGGGTTTAATAATTAGAATTTCATAATTTAAATTTTTGAAAACTGTTATGCTTCTGCTGTGCATGTCCATCCTAAAACCCAATACTAGGAATGCAGACTCACGCCCTCTCTCACTCTCGCACTCCTCATCTATTCTGATTTCTTGACTCAAACGTCGGATGGTCTCCATCGAAGCCAACTCTAGTTCGGACTTGTTTTGTAGGTCTCGTCGCTCTCACGATTCTCAGTCAACTCCAGCTTCTGCTGTGCATGTCCATCCTAAAACCCAACACTAGGTATGCAGACTCACGCCCTCTCTCACTCTCACACTCCTCATCTATTCTGATTTCTTGACTCAAACGTCGGATGGTCTCCATCGAAGCCAACTCCAGTTCGGACTTGTTTTGTAGGTCTCGTCGCTCTCACGATTCTCAGTCAACTCCAGCCACTCCGACCAAGGCTAGGAATTTATCGTAAAAAAAATGATACTTAATTTCAATATAGATATTTTGTAATACTTAATACTCTATTTAAAAAGATTAGTTAAAGGCGTTATTTGAGTTTGTAAGTTATATATAAGTACCTAAGATCTATATCTGGCAATAACTAATATGGAACTAAATATGTGTCCATATGGATCCTCATATATTCCGTCTGTAGCATCTTTGTCATATTAAGGATCTAAATCCATTCAAATCCAATCACAAGCATCACAACTAGCTCATAGTCAAACCAAATAGATTCATATAATATCCTCTACTCTATAGATTATTAGCCAGGTTCACTTCAATTATATTTTTCACAACTTACGATCTTATCCAAAAAGATTAGTTGGAAGATATTTTTTGAATTTTTTGATTCTATAATATGAGTACCCAAGCTCTATCCAATACATAACTAATATAGAACTAAATACTCGCCCACACAGATCATCATATACTCCCCGTTTAAGTCTTAACCTTTTTTTTGGACTAATAATCCAAATTCATATAAATTCATTCATAATTATCATAAATTCGATCACAAACATCACGATTGACTTATGGTCAGCCCCAATGAGTCTATGTTACAGCGTCTCATTGGCAATATGGATCACAAGCCAAGTCTGCTTTGATACCATTTGTCACAACTCATAATCTTATCCAAAAAACTAATCGAAAGATATCATTTAGATTTTTTTATCATAAATATGCAGGATTTATTCAGAATATAGCCAATATGTCACTAAACATATGCCCATACGAAGCCTCATGGATTCCATGCGAAAACACATGGCTTCATTTCAAAATTAAATCTTTTTATGGTTCCAAGCTAACATACAAGCTAACTGCTTTCGGCGGATGCATAGCTGGTGGGGTTTTTCAAGCAAGCGTAGGTGCAGTGTGATAGGGAAGGCTCATGCATGGATGCGGAGATCCATAAATGCAGTCATTGTTGAAGCATTTGCTTTCACGACTCCTCTTGTTGACCATTGTTAACCAGATCATCAACACTGCACTGCCACCTCATTAATTACGCGGTTCCCTGTGCCCATCAGCCCTTGTTGAATTGAGGGCACCCAACAAAGCCTAGGCCGCTCAAATGCACGCTAGATCCTAAACAATGAGACAAACCCTAATCTTTCTTTTTACAATAAGTAGTTGGCTCACGCTATTGAAGTAGACCGTGCCTGGGATTTGGCAGGCTAGAAGAGGCTGGTTTGAGGGCAACAGGCGAGGGAGAATTAAAGCCGCACTGGTTAACCGTCGGTTCGGCCAGTACGGCCCATTGTGTCATGAATCCATGTGAGTTCAATTCACCGATCAAATGATCACAATTACAGGTGCAAGTGGGAATTGGATGAAGTATAAGTTCAAGCTCACCCATGCCCAACTAAATCAACTTCAAGTGCGTAATGTAGATCTAGATGAATTTGAATCCTTAATTTGATAAAAATATTAGTATTTAAATAGAGTAAAAATATAAAGCCTCATACAGACGTGTGTTTAGTCACACATCGATTATATACTAAATAAATCTTAAATATCTATATAGGAGCAAAAAATCTAAATAATACCTTCTAATTAGTTATTTTAAATAAGATATTAGATTAGTACAATCAACAACTTGCAATTCACCTAATTCAAGTTAGTTTCCAATCCATTAAACCATTAATCAGATTTTGTACTGTATGCGCGCTTTTCTTTTCCACCACCAGAAATATTTGACAATAAAAATGAATAGTGTAATAATTGTCATTTTTGCCGTAAAAAAATAAATAAAAAATTATTTTTTTTTACTTAATAAAAAATTTCTTAACATTTAACAAAAAAATTTAAACTAAAAAATATTTAATTTAATTTAATTTATATTACAAAATATTGATATTCCGCTCTCTTTATATACATGAATAGCATGTGCCACATTCTAGTTTACTTATCTATATTTATAAAACCTGTATTAGATTTCCATAACCACGTTATACCATAATTCAGATTTGGGTTATACCTTTTATATAAAAGAATGATTGATATCCTTCCATGGCATCTACCATTAGATCATGCCCTTCACAGATCTCTAAATACTTAGAATTCCTTCGTTCATCTATTTACATAGATCTCAAAGTAGCCATTGTATAATCCAATAGCAAGTTGCTATCCTACCAGAAGCCTCACTATTAGATGGAGAGGGAGAGTCCAATTAGGGCTTGGATTGGACCCAAGCCAAGCTGATATTGGATCGCACTATGGGCTAGATCCGAAATATTTTAGATCGAATTTAAGATTAAATATAGAGCTGATATGTTTTCCAACCCGAGTTTGGGTATATCTTTTGCCAAGCATAGACCCAAGCCTTAATGAGCCTCAAAGCGAAGCCCAAACTCAGGCTTTGAACCAGCTTGAACTCATGCCTAAACCTACCCAAATTCAAGCCTGAAGCAAAGCCCGGACTTAAGTACGTGTTTATGAACTGCTTAAAAAATAGAAATGCTATTTCCAATTTTGTTATCAATTTGCCCTTTTTGGTAAAGATGTTTCTAATCATCAGATAATTGCAAGCATCTATTGTATTAAAAAAATGTGAAGCTATAGTATGAAAGATTGAAATATTAAGTTTCAATCAAGTTCAGGCTAGTCCAACTTTTAACCCACATAGATAATTTGGGCTGACTTAATTGGACTTGGGTTAAGCTCTAGCTTGGTGTTGTGGGCAGGCTACGGGGGGGCCTCCTTAATAGTCCCATATCGGGCAACTCTGGTGTATGCATGTGCTTAAGTAGTGTGGGCTCTCTCTTGCCCACGTGAGGCGTTTTTTGCCCAGAGGGGCCGAAAGGCAAAATCGTGACTCCGGATGCACGTGCATCCAAAGTGACGGCGCCCCTGGAGAGAGCGGACAATACCTTACGTGCGGTGGAGGGGAGAAGGTTCCGTAATCTTAACACGTGTACACATAACCTTAACATGTGTACACAACACTTGGATTCAGGATTTGCTAATTTTTAGACCTATGTTCAGCTTCAGGAAAAATAAAACAAACTTTAGATCAGATTTGGATGGTAGAGTGGGCTGGCCCAGTCAGTCCATTTCGAACTCTACATCTAATAGACGCTAGGAGAGATTCTTTATCTACTATCCTTATAAAAAAATAGCACACTACTTCATTAAATTGGACCATATAGCGTAATTAATAATAGGGCAAATATTTAATGTAGCTCAAATTTTTTTACTTTATTTTTTTTAATGAAAATGTCACCGTTCTTTAAAATACAAAAAGCCATAATAACCAACAAAATATCATATACAGACACAAGAAGCCATATATATTATTTAAAATATCATAAAATAAAGTAAAAAAATTATTATTATTTTTTAATATCTTATATGACTTCCTATAAATCCTATAATATTTTGAATAATGTTATGATATCCTGTTTCTTGATATGATATCATGTATTAATAAATTTTAATAACTATTTATAGGATATAAAAATATATCATATCATTATTATAAATATCATATCATTATTATTTCATCATATTTTGTTTTATGATATTTTGTTAATTATTATAATGTTCTGTAATTATTTATGATATTCTTGCCAAATATAAAAAAAACAAAGTAAAAGACAATGTCTTAGAAAGAAAGAATATTTTTTTAGAAAAAATTTTAAAAAATAATTAAATTATATTAAATATTTATATTATTATTAATTATATTGTGGTTCAATTTTACAAAGAGGTGGTGTGCTCTTCTCCTATCGAATGTGATGGATAAAAAATTTCTCATACGATAGATTTTCTAAGCCTCGAACGAAAATCATATGGGCGGCACCATTGTGGCCTCTCCCTCCTCGCGCTCTAATGCCTGTAGGCATATTTTTGTTGAGGAAAATCTACGATAAGCCTGTTCGTATATGCGAAAGGATGATGATTGGTGTGCACGAAGAAACCAATGGGTGGTGATTGGCATGCACAGGAGATTTTTATTTTCTTAGTATTTTAATATATTTTAATATACGTGCGACAATGTGGTAAATGACGATGATCTAATTTTATCCGATCATAATTAGATTATTTATCTAAATTATTTAAATATTTTTAAAATTTATTTATTTTTATTTTTTTAATATTTTAATATACATACAATGACGTGATAGACAATGATAATCCAATTTTGCCCGATCATAGTTAGATCATCATCGTCTGTTAAGTCACCGTGCGTGTTAGAAAAATGAAGATGAACAAATTTTAAAAATATTTATAAAGAAAAAAAAGAGAGAAAACTTCGTGCGCGTCAATCACCGCCGGAGGGCTTCCGTGCACTCCAATCACCGTCGTTCGCACATGCGAACGGGCTGCTTGCCGTAGACTTTCCCGCTGCTTACCGTAGACTTTCCCTTTCTGAGTTTCTGTTGCCTCCCTTTCATTTATAGCAACGGCCACGGGCAGCCTTCTTTTGAACGCCCAATAGGATCCATTGACTTATAAATCTGCTGGTATCTGGACTGTTCTCTCGTACGTTGGAATGCTCTGCCAACGTGTCCTCGTGACATGTTTGAGAATCTCCACGAGTGCATTCATTGGGAGCTATAACTGTTAATGGCTCTTAAAAATAATGGCCCTTCCAAGGTCCCCTGCTTCTCTTCATTTACCTTTTTCTGCCTCTTTAGACTATATGTCCTTCCTTCTTCCTTATAAATGAGAGGAGAGAGGGGGTATCCTTTATATTTATAGAGCTCCGATTCCCCATCTCAAGGCCCCCCTCTCCGCCCCCCCACTCTCTTTCTCCCTCTCTCTCTCTGTGTGTTCTGAGGTGGTGAGCGGAAATGGCTGCTCCCTTGTCTTCCTGGCCTTGGGGAAACTTGGGTGCCTACAAGGCATGTAACCTGATTTCTTCACAACACTCCTTTCTTTAATTTTACTTCACTCTTTTCTTCTAGTTATCCTTCCTCAGGACCTTAGTAGGATATGGCAGAGGGAGGCTCATCTAAGTATATATGATTTTGTTTTGCTTCGGTGCAGTATCTCTTATATGGGCCTCTTGTAACCGAGGCTCTGCATTCTTGGGTGAATGGGACATCAAATGATCGGTGTCTTCACCTTCTAATCCTCTGTGGCCTCAGAGGGCTCGTATACCACTTCCGGACCTCCTTCAGCAACATGCTCTTCCTCACTCGGACGCGGCGAGTGATCACAGACGGCGTCGACTTCAAGCAAATCGACAGGGAGTGGGACTGGTAGACTCCCAAACATATTGTATCACCCAAGTATTTGGATATTTGGACGTTGCTCGGTATTAAGTTTGTTCTCTCTTCTTGCTTCAGGGACAATTTCCTTATCCTCCAAGCTCTCATTGGAGCCATAGCATTTTGCTTTGTCCCATCCTTAAGAGGCCTCCCATTCTGGGACTTCAGAGGGTGCATTGTTGCTTTGTTACTCCATGTTGGGGTCTCAGAGCCCTTGTTCTATTGGGTGCATAGGTGCTACCACACAGGCTATCTCTTCACCAACTACCATTCATTACACCACTCCTCTAAGGTGCTCCGGCCCTTCACAGGTACATAACGAGGCAACAAAGCTTCCAGCTTTTCTTTAAATTGTTTGCTTTTCATCTTCCTGTTCGTTTCTTTAATGTTTTATTTTCTGATTTATATGAATGTATCTAATTTAAATCATCCGATATACCAAAAACAAAAAAAAACAAACTTTTGAACTTTCCCTCCCACCATCCTGTTTTTACTAATACAAATAAATGGTATGCAATGATGCTTAGCTTTGTGACTTACTGTCTTTTTCTCTCTTTGGCCAAGCTGGATTTGGTACTCTTTTGGAGCACCTAATGCTTGGTGTGGTGATGGGTGCCCCACTTCGTGGGGCCTTCTTGATGGGATCCGGCTCTATTAGCTTGATGTATGGCTACATTCTTGTCTTTGACTCCCTGAGGTGCATGGGGTACAGCAACGTGGAGGTGTTCTCTCATGGCTTGTTTGAGGCCCTTCCTTTTCTCAGATACCTGATTTACACCCCTACGTAAGTGGTCTTCTAATCCATATATATGCATAGAAATACATGAACACATGCAGGATGATGAAAGTGTATTGTCAAGTCCAAGTATGGTTGCAGGCTTATGGTTCTCAAAAATAATTACATGCTTGTCTTTTAGAATTCACTCAAAATATGTATCATGTTGAGTTAGGCTCCGTAAACTGGACTGGTCCAGTGGCTTGCTTGTTCGATTCTTTCTTTATCTTGAGGAATTTCCATCACCACTATGAAATAATTGGTTCTGCTCCCACTGATTTTCTCAAAAATAAATAAATAAATGATAGCACTTTTCACGTTCATGAACCTGGATACTTAACATCCTCTTTTTATTTTTTTTTCCAATGATCACGGAGGATGAACCACCAACCATATTTTATGAGATGGTAAACTCTAAGAAGAATGCTACAAGCTCAGAGTTACAGAGATATATATAGAGGGGTTATAAAAAGGAAACAACATCACATAAGTAACAAGCACGTTAGATGGTTAAATTGCCACAACATCCATCATAGACAGTACGCCCTCCCATGTTACGCTTTCGACCCAAATCCAAAAATTCCCTATAAGATGGTCTAATTCATGGAATTGGTGCAATTCGCAAGGAGATGGTACTTTGAAGCTATGTAACTAGGCTGTAGAGCTGCTTAGGGATGAGGGAGTAAAGACAAATACTTTTGGAGAAGTACATTTAGGTGGGAGGGCTAATTTCCTTCTTGGTGGTAAACATTTTTAATGCTCTTAATTGATGATTTGGATTAGTAACAGCCTTTAGGGGCATCAATAACTATCTCAGGCCAAAGTCGACCTCACTGGTTCTTGAATACAAAATAAGGCTGCCTCATTTTCTTATAGGTGTGTGTCATGGTCTTCTTAAGGCCTTTTGACCTTTAAAGATGTTGTGGAATTTCTCAACAGGACCACAGGTCACACAAAGTTATTTTGTTTGGCATCTTGTTGCTTAAGTACATTGCCCCTTTTTTTTTTTCAAAAAATGTCAGTTACCTTATTTTTTCATTACTTTTATGTAAAGATAAGAGAAGTCATCAGCTCATTTCAGCTTCAAAGGACCTTTCTATGTCATTGAATTCAAAATTTAAAATTAAAGGAAACTTATTTCTCAGCTTAAGAGGCCAACAGCTATCTAAAATAAAATCGAAGGGCATCTTCTATATACTGCATCCAAAATTTCATACTTGAGGCTCAGAACATATTGATTTTTGTATTTTTGAAAGGACAATAAGTGGTGTATTTGTTTGCTTGCAGATACCACAGTCTACATCACATAGAAAAGAACTCCAATTTCTGCCTTTTCATGCCTATTTATGATGTGTTTGGAAGAACACTCAATAGCAAGTCATGGCAGTTGCAGAAGGAGATAAGCTCAGGTGAATACGTTTACTTTGTATCAGTCGGTATGGCATGTGTTTTCCAACCACAAAAATCATTATTTATGGTAAATTATATATATATATATATATATATATATGCAGTGAGAGAGAGAGAGAGAGAGATTCCAAATTGAGATCTTTTAAAATTTCCCTGAGAGGGGAAGGAGAGGCCACCCAACATTGGAGTAAAAGGTTGCTCCCATTAATAATGTTGTTGTGGGCAGGCCGTGGGGGGATCCCCCTTAATAGTTCCATATCGGGCAAACTCTAAAGTGTCATGTGCTTAAGTGGGATATGAGCACACCTTCCCTCATGAGGCGTCTTTTCTCTTTCCGGAGGGCGAAAGGATAAAACCGTGAGGCCGTCCGCGTGACATCGGGCCAGGACAGAATAACCCCCGATGGGGCCCAGAGGCTCCAGGGACAACCCCCGATGGGGACCACGGGGCACGCTCGCCGTCTAGACCTAGCCGAAGCGCACAATACTTCGCGGGGTGCGAGGTGGTTGACTCCGATGACCCTTGACACACTGACACATCAAATGTAGTAAGAATAGAGGCACCCAGCTGATTAACTGAGAAGTTATGATACAATTCTTGAATACCATTGTTAGAATGGGTCCAACATTTTTCTGGATTAGCAAGCTTTCTAACCAGTCAGTCGTTCAATTTTAAGGTGATGACTGCCATTGAATTAAGCAGTTGGGTCTTTCTTCATTGGTAGCTGATTCATCAATCTTACTGATTAATCCATCTGCTATCATGATTTCCTTGAGACAACTTGTGATGGGCCACTAATTTCTGCGGTCAGGGCCATGGCCCTTTCCTTGTTCAACTGGCTCTTACCAAAAATAGGCAGGGCAAATTAATTGCAGGTGTCCAAGTTACACATCCCATTGTGTACTTGAATTGCACCACTGACTTTACTTATTTGGACACTCTTCCTTGTTGTAAAGAGAGAAATGTATCATTTCATTTCAGCTGAATTTCAGTAAGGAAATAGGTCATATAGGTTCAAAATGTTCTGGCACTATGGATGAGTGATGAGAAGCCGGGAAATTAAGGGAATGCATTTATGTTAGAAGCATGATGGATAATAACAGCTATTTCTGGAGTCACATGGCAAAAAATGGATTGTGCCTGAAGTCTTAATTTCTTTTTGTTTGATGTTCTTTTTTTTTTTATGCTATTTTTCTTGAAAAGTAGGGACTCAAAAGATAAAAGTATTTTTGTTTTGTATTAAAGGAATTAGGCTGCTACATAATATGATGATGAAAATTGGTGTTTATTTTTTCTTGAAAGTAATATAAACCTTTATAATGTAACTATTCCAATGGATAGTGTCCTCTCATAATAGATACAACAGAGCTTGTTGGTTAATGTCAAGGCTAGAGACACTTTCTAGATATGCATTCCTGAAAGAAATCTAAGTTCATGTTAGTTTGATTGATATGGATTCATGCAAATTTATCTCCTCTGATTTGTTCTAATGCAGGGAAAAGTAAGCAAGTTCCTGACTTTGTCTTCCTTGCCCATGTCATAGATGTGATCTCGTCCATGCATGCGCCCTTTGTGTCTCAATCATGTGGCTCGGAACCATTTGTCACCAAGCTTTTCATGTTGCCACTCTGGCCTCTTGCTTTTTTGGTAATGCTCTTAATGTGGGCTTGGTCTAAGACCTTCTTGTTCACCTTCTACAACCTAAGGGGCCGACTCCACCAAACATGGGTAGTCCCAAGATATGGGTTTCAGGTGGTTATTGATCTATTTGTTCTTCCTTTTTCTTTGATTACTCGCATGGCAATTGGCTGTGAAGTATTAATTGGGTAGTGTTTGTGTGTTTTTTTGCAGTATTTCTTGCCATCTGCTAAAAGTGGCATCAATAACCAGATCGAGTTGGCAATCTTGAGGGCAGACAAGATGGGAGTCAAGGTCCTCAGCCTTGCAGCATTGAATAAGGTTAGTCTGCTTTGCAGAATTCCCTTGGTATTGAAGAGCACTGTTGGCACTGAATGTCCTTGAAGGTTTTAGACTTCTGGTTAAGTTGCTTTTGGTTTGTTTTTATCACCAAACACACTTTCAATAACTAGAGTCATCATGGAAAGGTTTTGTCCTTAGTTCCTAGCGGTAGCTAATTGAGTGATCACAGGGAAATGAAGTGCTGAAGCCTGAAGGCTGATTTTTGTAAGCCATGAGGGACATGGGGAGTGGATGAATGGGGCTTGAGGTAGTAAAGAGGACACTAGACCTACGATTTCATAAAGAGGGCTTGTTGCTTATGTTGGAACATTAACTCAAGACAAACCACTGCTTTTTTGAAAAAACAACAACATGACACAGAGTTAGGTTAGTTGATTGACTTATATTTAGTCTATGATTTGGAATGAGATATGACCTTGCTTATTAGGTTACCATGGGGCTAGTCTTCACATATCATGATTTTAGCATGGAGAGCCCATTTCAGATGGCAGTTGTTATCTCCATGAAAATCTAAATGGGAAATTGATGTGATTTATTTTGAAGTCAGCTTTCTTACATTTGGTAAGTTCATTTTCTATTTGAAAGTCTAAATTTTGCAGAATTTCTTTACCAATTGGCCTAAATACTGGCTGTTGGCTTGAAAATATGTTAGAGGCAATGAAGTAAATATTTTTAGCAAGATCTGTTCCCAAGAGTGCTGATGACATTTATACATGTCTGTTGATTTTCATGCCATGTTTAGCTTAGCTTTATCATCTTATCCCCAGAAATAATGAAGATGCAAAAGGAAGAAATATTCAAGCCTTGCATGAACTTTAAGAAATGACCAAAGCATTCTTCACATCTGATCTCATAAAAAAGTACAAAGCTTCAGGTGAAGGCAAGGCAGCACTGTAATCATTTTTCCTTGCAATAATTTTTCCATGTTCTGATTTTCTTTCATGCAGTTTCTTAAGATAAAATGATCAATTTCCTTTGTGTTTAAATTCTTCTCCAGAAATTATTTTGGGCATTTCCAAGGATGTGGAAGTCTTGAATATGCTGTTTTCCTATATGTAAAATATTCCTAACTGAGTCGCTAGGTTTATTGGTGCTACTAGGGGTTTTTCCAACCTGAGTCTTGTTTCACTGCGCTTTTTAATAAAGATAGACATGAATGATTGGGATCTGAATAACCATTACTTTATCAAAACTCTAAAACACTGAAACATGTCTTTTTCTTGTTAATTAGAATGAAGCACTCAATGGTGGAGGAACACTATTTGTAAGCAAACACCCAAATCTAAAAGTGAGAGTTGTCCATGGAAACACCTTGACAGCAGCTGTGATCCTTAACGAAATTCCAAAGGATGTGAAAGAAGTTTTCTTGACCGGGGCGACATCTAAGCTAGGACGAGCAATTGCACTATACCTTTGCAGGAAAAAAATTCGAGTCATGGTAAGTCTGTGAAATAAACACCTTATGATCAGTTAATTTACGCTCTATTATACAAGTTTGATTACTACAATTATGTTGTTGGCCTGAGAGTTAATTGAATTTTCCTCATAGATGCTGACTCTGTCAACTGAAAGATTTCTGAAAATTCAAAAGGAAGCCTCTCCAGAGTGTCAACACTATCTTGTGCAAGTCACCAAGTGCCAAGCAGCGCAAAGTTGCAAGGTATTAGCAGAGAATAAATATAGATCAAGGCATTATGAGTCAATGAATGATATAAGATTGGTTACTTAATTAAAATGAGGTGTGTAGTCTAACAGCATCAGTCTTCATCATCCAAGAATTCAGTCCCCTCTCCTCCTCCTCAAAGAATTTACACTAGCAAAGAGAATTAACTAAGGCCTGATAGTTATGGTTGTATGATTTTGTACATAAGTTGTTACTGAAGAATGACTAAACTGACTATAGATATTTTTCTCCAGACATGGATAGTGGGCAAGTGGCTATCGCCAAGGGAGCAGCATTGGGCGTCATCAGGCACGCACTTCCACCAATTCGTCGTCCCTCCAATCATTGGCTTCAGAAGAGACTGCACCTACTGGAAGCTGGCTGCAATGAGGCTTCCCCAGGATGTCCAAGGCCTGGGAACCTGTGAGGTAAATACCAACCTTCATCATATGTTGATCATTTCTTAATTATAGGCCAGTTTTTAACTCATTTCTGAGTACTGATGGATCTTCCCTCCCTGATCGCCTTACGGGGCAATGGAACAGTACACAATGGAGCGAGGTGTGGTGCATGCCTGTCATGCTGGAGGTGTGGTCCATTGCTTGGAAGGTTGGAGCCATCACGAGGTCGGCGCCATCGCTGTGGACCGGATCGATGTTGTGTGGAGAGCTGCAATGAAGCATGGATTAACACCTGTTTGAACACATTCATCTTTCTCAGCTAGCTTCATTCGCTCACACAAAAAATGGAGGAAGAAGAAGAAGGAAAAAAAAAAAAAAAACAAACCATTTTCTCTGCTTCGGTTTTCGGGGATACTCATCTACGATAGGAAATTCCAAGCATGTATTTCGGTGCTATTCTTTGTCATGTACGTTGGGGGATAACAAAGCTAAGGGCTTCTCCACGTATGTGGCGGTTGTAGGCTGGTGTGAATGGTAGATGGAAACTTTGCGTCAACTGAAGAACAAAAACACATGCATGCAGGAGCTAAATGGCTGTGTCCCTCAAAAATGTAAGATATATGGATGCATTAGTAAAGATATTTGATCCTCGCGGTTCACCGTCGCATTTGATAAAAGGGTTAAAAACCAATTCCCCAGCTTCTCCTTTTCCATGTTATTCTATATATATCCGGAGTATTTCATGGATGTATATAGATAAAACTGCATGCACACGCATATCTATGAAACATTGGGGTAGTTTAAGAACTAGGTAAAGATGAGGGTGTTGGATCAGATAGTTCAATGGTTAAGATTAACTCAAGAGTGGTCAGCAAGTATCTTTTGCCATCTCTTGGCAAAACTAGGCCTTTGGATTTTTCTGGTTTGATTGAACTTTGAGTCGAAGCTATTTTATGAAATGTGTGTTGATTTAGTCCTTGGATGTTTTATATTTAACTGTATAACTTGGCTTCAAATAACAGTGTGCTAAATTTTGAAATTCAAAATTTAAATGCTATAAAAGCAAATAATTGATGGATAATAGCAATATGTAAAGCATTCAAAGTTATATTAAATAATTTGTTTAATTAACAAATTTATGAAATGTTTGTTGATTTAGGCTCTGTATGCATAAGGCTCACAGGATTTAGTCTTGATTTATTCAACTATTTTATATGGCTTCAAATAATAGTGCATTAAATTTTGAAATTCAAAATTTAAATGCAATAAGAGCAAATAATTAAATGATGACAGCAATGTGAAAAGCATTCAAAACTATATTAAATAAGACAAAGTATTCTAATTAATGGAGGATTTATAGCAAATTAGTGCTTAGATATGCATTTAATGCATAATTTTGAAATAGAGTAATTAAGTGCAATAAAGTGTTTTAGTGAGTTTTTAAATAGAGTATTAAATATATTTTAAATATACCATTAATGTTTTGGTGTAGATTAGAATAAATAAATCAGTTTTTTACCCAATATAATTAATTCTGATTTTTGCACAGTGTTCAAAGCAGTCGAGGTAATTTGTTTTAATTTGAAGAACTATTTTAAAATTTCTTCACTATTTCCAAGTAACATAAACAAGGATTTTGTTTTGACATCTATTTTTATGAATTATGCATGAATTCAAAGCAGCAGATTGTAAGGATTTATTTGGAAAACTGAATTAAAGCTTTCTGCACAAATTTCCAAGGCGCAAGTTGAAAAGACTCACAACATCTTTAAAAATTGAATTTTAAAGATAACATCATGCAAAAAATAAATTGAAACTGAATAATAGAAGAAATTCAAGAAGAATTAGAGAGCCGTGCTTGGAACGAGATGTGTAAAAGCATTCCCTTAAGAACAAATTTCGTCCCCTTATGCAGGTATCAAGTGAAATCGTTTCTAAGATACAATGAACCGAATTTGGCCCCAAGCCTTCTATCACGAGCATGATTGCATGACGGCCTAACCCAAAGAACTCTTTCAGATGTTCAATGAGAAAAGATAGTAGAGAAAACAGGATAAAAGAAATTGAAGAGAGAAGAAAGAATGCTCTCGAGAAAAAGAAGAAGAGAAATTTGAGAGAGAAGAAAGAGAGCTCTTGAGATAAAGAAGATGAGAACTTTGAAGGAGACGAAAGAAAACTCATGGGAGGAATAGCAGGCTACTTGCACTTCTCTATTGTGTTTGAGACACTGGACATGGAACCTTTATACAAGGCTCGAGCCAAGCTGAGCAAGGTTGTGCATGTGGTTGTCAGCTCAGAACCCACAGATCCCAACTAAGCTTGGAATTCTTGGACTTCAATAGGGGGCTGTTTGGAGTTCTACAAGTGGAGCCATACATAGCTAAAGTCGTAAATATAGGCCATCTCACTTGTTTGGATGCCTGCAATTTAAATTGCATGGTATATTGTGGATCCTCCCCTTCCCTTCCCCTCTCCTCCCCTATTCTGCTCTAGAGTGCCTCTTCCTTGCCACCTTCGATGCCAATGCTGGCCTCTACCACCTATTGGAGGCCCACAACCACCTCCTCCACGTCAAACTTCCCTATATACAGATCGAGCAAGCCCCTCTCTCCTCCTTCCTTTTCCCTCTCCTTCATGCGCTGCACCTAAGTCCTACCTCGCCACCAACCTTGATGCCAGTACCAGCCCTCATCACCTCCAAGATGTCCAAGATCTCTTTCTTCATCTAATATCCTGCTCACGGTTCGCCACATATACTCTAAAAAAATAACAGGCGATGAAAAGAAACATGCAAGCACTCCTCACGTGTGACTAGCTATAAGATCCTTACATGACAGCAAGTTTTTTATTAATAAAATTGGATAGAGATTAGGCGATGTTCTCAGAAATTGGTTAATGCTCCCGATTACATGACGTACAAGAAGTAGAGCTCTACATTGGTCCAGTAAAACAAAAATTGGGTCAGCAATTAAACAACCTGCGATAAGAGTTTGTATGGGACTCAAGGCTCAGTACATTGGTATCCAATTCATGGAAGACATCCAATCTGCTTGGTATCCAAGATGTTTTCTTTATGAGCTGGATATAGGTCTCTCCAGTTCTTCTATGCCAACTACTAGGCCCGGCAGGTTGAGCCGATCGATATGATCTGATCTCTCTCTCTCTCTCTCTCTCTCTCTCTCTCTCTCTCTCTCTCTCACTCTGTGGCCTGCAATTAGAGGAGTAGTTTTTCACCTACGCTCTTGCATGCATGTCCCAGGGATAATCTCCAATGCAGTAGGAGAACATATAAGGATAGTAAAAGAAAGACTCGAACATATACATACTGTTACGAAAGATATGAGAAGTAAAGAAAAAAGAAATTATATTGGCACAGTAATTTATGTGATTCGACAGTGTGCCTACTCCACAGACGAGGACAGAGCAAAGAAATTCCACTATAATAAAATGAAGTACAAAAACCAATAGGTATCTCTCAAACCCAAAATTCTAATACATCCAAATCTCACACAAAAGAAAAGCTCTCAAGTCTAAAACTCCTGATCTCTGGCTTTCTTGCAGATGGTGGTATATAATGGAAATATATATAATAAGGGAAGAGAAATCAAGAGAATATTTAAAAAAATAGTACTGTCGGTTATGACTGATTCTCTTGACAGATTTTCTTAGTTGTCAAAATCATACTGCTGGTTATGACTGATTCTTTTGACAGATTTTCTTAATTGCTGAGATCATAGTTGACCCTTGATTATTGAAATCTTGAATTGATTCTATAATTTCTTTCCTTCTTGACTTGATTCTATAAGATCAATATGATTTGGATTATTCTATCAGATTGATACCATAACAAATATACCATACGATAAAATAGAAAACTTAGCTCACAATTTTAGAGCCACATAACAAATCTCCACCTTGGTTTAAAATTGGGTCAAGCTACTCCAAATATAGTAGAAACTTTCTCCATCTTCTCCACTACTTCCCGAAAGGGAAGAAAAAATTCAAATACTGTAAACACCAACCAAATCCAAGCAATGCTTAAACTTGGCAATTAGAAGAGACTTTGTTAACATATCAGCTGGATTATCTGCAGTACCAATCTTAGTCACAATAACATCACCCTGTGAAATAATATCATGAATAAAGTGATATCTCACGTCAATGTGCTTTGTCCTCTTATGAAACATTTGATCTCTAATCAGATGGATAGCGCTCTGATTATCACAATGAACAACAGTCACATCATGTACCAAACTGAGTTCACAAAACAAACCTCTCAGCCAAATAGCTTCTTTAATAGCTTCTGTCACTGTAATATACTCAGCCTCTATTGTCGATAAAGCAACAATAGGCTGTAAAGAAGCTTTCCAACTAATAGCACATCCACCAAGAACAAATACATAACCTGTAATGGATCTCCTCTTATCAAGATCTCGTGCAAAATCAGAATTAACAAAACCAACCATACTGCTGCCATGTCTTCCAAACTCTAAGCAAACATCAGAAGTACCTCGCAAATATCTAAATATCCATTTCACTGCTTGCCAGTGCTCTTTACCAGGATGAGACATATACCTGCTAACAACACTGACTGCATGTAAAATATCTGGACGAGTACAAATCATGGCATATATAAGACTGCCAACAGCATTAGAGTAAGAAATGCCAGACATTTGATCATTCTCATCATGTGACTGTGGAGATAAACTAGCTAAAAGCCTAAAGTGGGCAGCAAGTGGAGTACTAACCGGTTTAGCATCTTTCATATTGAAATGCTCTAATATTTTCTCAATATACTTCTTTTGCATTAAATGAAGCAATTCTGCCTTCCGATCTCACTGAATCTCCATACCAAGAATTTTTCTGGCTGCTCCCAAATCTTTCATCTCAAATTTACTGCTAAGCTGTAATTTTAACCTGTCAATCTCAAACATATCTTTAGCAGCAATAAGCATATCATCTACATACAACAGTAAATAAATAAAGGATCCATCAACAAGCTCTTCAAAGTATACACAGTTATCATATTTGCTTTTGAAATAACCACAATCTACCATGAAAGAATCAAATCGCTTATACCATTGTCGAGGAGACTGTTTTAATCCATATAGCGATTTCTTAAGCAAGCATACATGATCCTCCATGTCTTCAATAAGAAAATCTTCAAGCTGATGCATGTAAATAGTTTCTTCAAGTTTTCTATGTAGGAATGCTGTCTTAACATCAAGCTGCTCTAACTCCAAATTATGCATGGCAACTAAAGAGAGTAACAAATGAATAGAGCTATGCTTGACTACTGGAGAGAAGACATCATTAAAATCAATACCAGCAATCTGATTGTAGCCTTTAGCTACCAAACGTGCTTTATATCTAGCATCTTTTACTCCAGGGATACTTTCTTTCTTCTTGAAAATCCACTTGCAACCGATAATCTTCTTTCCTTCGAGTGGTTTTACCAAATCCTAAGTATTATTCTTATGTAGAGATTCAATCTCTTCATGCATGGCCACTAACCACTTAGCAAAATCAATATCAGAAATTACTTCTGAATATGTAAAGGGCTCGTCAGTATCACCTGTCTCTTGAGCTACAGACAAAGCATAAGCAACAAAATCAGCATGACTAGACTGTGCAACATGGCTATACCTGGCAGGTGGCTTTATCTCCCTCCTCTTTCTATGCTTGGCAATGCAGTAAGGCTCATCTTGTTTTGAAGTCTGCTCTGAATTAACTTCTAGCATCTGTTCTGAATGAAACTCAAGAGTAAAATCCTGCAAAAGATTGAAATCAACTGCTTCCAACTCCACCTGGTTGATGTTACCTTTAATCTATGTAGATTCAAAGTTAATAGTATTTTTCTGTCCAGGATTAATCATAGCATATTCATCAAAAGTAAGATATCTACTAATAATAAATTTTGATGATTTGAAATCAGGACACCATAATCTAAACCCTTTCACCCCAGATGCATAGCCAAGAAAAATATATTTTTTAGCTCTAGGCTCTAGCTTTCCTTCATCAATATGAGCATATGCAGGACAACCAAACACTCTCAAATTAGAATAATTAGGAGGATTATCGGACCATACCTCTTCAAGAGTTTTGAACTCGATAGCTGAAGCAGGAGATCTATTCACCAAATAACATGCAGTGGAGACTGCTTCAGTCCAGAACTGCCTAGACAAGCCAGCATTCAAAAGCATACATTGTGCTTTTTCTAATAAAATTCTATTCATACGCTCAGCTACCCCATTCTGCTGTGGTGTGTACCTCACAGTCTTATGTCTAATAATGTCTTCATTCTTATAGTATTCATCAAACTCAGAAGAATAGAATTCTAGCCCATTATCAGTTCTGAGTCGCTTAATCTTCTTACCAGTTTGCTTCTCTATCATCACCTTCCACTGCTTGAAGTTCTTGAACACTTTACCCTTCTGCTTCAGTATGAACACCCAAGTCTTCCTGAAGTAATCATCAATAAAAGTTAGCATATACCGAGCACTACCTATGGAAGGAACACGTGAAGGCCCTCAGAGATCAGAATGAATATAGTCTAAGGTAGATTTTGTTCTGTAAACTCCTGCATTGAAACTAACTCTCTTTTATTTTTCAGGAATACAATACTCACAGAAATCTATTTTTTCTATACTTTGACCACAAAGAAGACCTCTCTTACTTAAAAGGAGTGGTCCTCTCTCACCCATATGAGCAAATCTCATGTGCCATAGCTTGGTAAGCTCTGAGTCAGACATGGAAGATGTAGAAACTGCAACTGAACCTATAACAGTAGCACCCTGCAAGACATATAAATTTGAAAACAGTCACTTTGCTTTCATAGCAACCAAGGCACCTCTACTGACCTTCATGACTCCACCTTCAGATGAATACTTGTACCCTTTAGCATCAAGAGTACCTAAAGAAATTAAGTTTTTCTTCATCTCGGGGACATATCGAACATCTGTCAAAGTTCTCACTACACCATCATGCATCCTAATTCAAACCATTTCTATTCCTACAATTTTACAAACTGCATTGTTTCCCATTAAGACAACTCCACTGCTCACAGTCTCATAGGTAGAAAACCAATCCCTATTAGGACACATGTGGAAAGAACAAGACGAATCCATAAGCCAGTTATTTCTAAAATAAGCATCACTAGTTGCAGCAAGAACATAGTCAACACTATCAGAATCTTCTCCCACAACATTAGCTTCTGCCTATTTTTCAATCTTTTTCTGACCCTGACCCTGTTTGTTATTCTGTTTCTTATTTTTTAATTTATAACATTCAGATTTAATATACCCCTTTTTCTTGCAGTAATGACAAGTCAAGTTTTTATTTCTTGACTTAGACCTGTGCTTCTGGCTACTATTACCTGAACCCCTATTATTAGATTTTCCCCTGACAACTAAAGTATCACCCTGTCCTTCGGTAACACTCTAAGACATATGCTTTTCAAGTAGCTCCTTAGAAAATAATGCAGCTTTAACATCTTCTAAGGATATAGTTTCTCTACCGAAAAGAAAGGTTTCTCTAAAATGCTTATAAGAGAGAGGTAAAGAACACAACAATAATAGGGCCTCATCTTCCTCTTCAATCTTAACATCAATAGACTTTAAATTTGTAATAATGGAATTAAATTCATCAACATGAGTTTTCATGGGTGTACCTTCAATCATGCGCAGTATGTATAAACGGTGCTTCAAATATAACTTGTTGGTAAAAGACTTTGTCATGTACAAAGATTCCAACTTCAACCACAAGCTAGCAACTGTCTTCTCTGAAAGCATCTCTCGTAAAACTCCATCAGACAGACACAAGTGGATTGCTGTCAAAGCTTTATCATCCATCTCCTCTTTCTACTCTTCTGTCAAATTACTGGGCATCTTCTCTTTTCCTAGTAGTACCTTTTTCAAGCCCTTCTGTGTTAGGACTGCACGCATCTTAACTTTTCATAAATTAAAACTGCCAGTACCATCAAACTTCTCAATATCAAATGACGAAGAAGCCATAGCAATTGATCTCGCGAAACTAACTTTGATACCAGTTTGTTATAAAAGATATGAGAAGTAAAGAGGAAAAAAATCACACTGACACAATAATTTACGTGGTTCGACAGTGTGCCTACTCTACGGGCGAGGAGAAAGCAAAGAAATTTCACTATAATAAAATGGAGTACAAAAATCAATAGTTATTTCTCAAACTCAAAATCCCAATACATCCAAATCTCACACAAAAGAGAAGCTCTCAAGTCTAAAACTCCCGCTCTCTTGCTTTCTTGCAGATGGTGGTATACAATGGGAATATATATAATAAGGGGAGAGAAATCAAGAGAATATTCAAAAAAATAGTACTGTCGGTTATAACTGATTCTCTTGACAGATTTTTTTAGTTATCAAAATCATACTGCTGGTTATGACTGATTCTTTTGATAGTTTTCTTTAATTGCTGAGATCATAGTTGACCCTTGATTATTGAAATCTTGAATTGATTCTATGATTTCTTTCCTTCTTGATTTGATTCTATAAGATCAATATGATTTAAATTATTCTGTCAGATTGATACCATAACAAATATATCATATGATAAAATATAAAACTTAGCTCACAATTTTAGAGCCACATAACACATACAAGCTAATATTCTTGGCCATGCCTATTTATATCTATGGAGATAATGAGAGCCGAATAGCTGATACTTTGTACGTGTTTTATTGTTGAGTGTTGATATTTAATAAAATTAATATTTTGTTCAAGATCTCAACCACAATGAGAAACACGAGCCATGCCCATCTTATATTATTGCATTCCTATCTCCACCATATTTGCAACCTGATGCAAGATGGTCATCCTACTACTCTTCTATGAGTCACTTTCTAAAAACGACTCTGTTAACCGCTTTACAGGATACTGTAACCACTGACCCTACTACCATAATTGTTACGGGCTCCACATTTGTTACCATGGCCTTTCAGACAAAGTCGATATCCTCCCACACCTACCATATTTATACATATTTTCTGCAAAGGACAACAAGGAACAAGTCAGCAAGATTCTTAAGGTTGCGTTTGGAAGCTGGCAATCTATTCAGATTATTGATAATTTAAAATGAGCATATCATATTATTATATTTGGTATACTTTTTGGATGGCTCCAAATTGCTTTAGAAAGAGGTGGCTATCCAAATTACTTCTTATTTGGCAAAGTTGTAAAAAAAATTTGGATAAAATTATCCTTCAAAAAAAAATTTATACAAAACCCATCCCTTCACCCCCTTCCCCGATGGCTCTCACCCTCCCTTTATTATATATAATAATATAATATAATATATTATAATATAATATACTATTATTATATTATTATTATATTTTTATAGTAACTATATTGTATTACAATAATATAGTATATGATAATATATTATAATATATATTACATGAATCCTATTATATATAACAATAAATTATATTATATTATATTATATTGTTATATTATATTATATTACATCATTATTATATTATTATATTATTACAATATTATATTACTATATATTATTTGATTATTATTATAATATATTATAATAATATATATTATATCATATATAATAATATAGTATATTATATTATATTATAATAATGTATTATTATATTATCATATAATATTATATATTGATATATATTGTAATGTATATTATATAAATATTATTCTATATAACAATATATTAACTATATTGTTATACTATTATATTATAATATATTGTAATATATTAATATGTTAATATTATAATATATTATAAGAATATCTTTTATTAATGTAACATAATATATAATATAATATTATTATATATAATAATATAGTATAATATATTATATTATTGTATTATTAAAATGAAATAATATATTATATTATAATAGTTTATTATAATATCATAATGTAATATTATAATATACTATATTAAAATATATTATATTATATTATATTAATTATAATGTATTATTATTATTATTATAAGATTAAGGGGGTATTTTAAGAATTTGATTTTATATTACCGATAATCTGATTGTCATACCAAACATGTCAATTAAAATTTTCAATAATTTTACTGTAATATTACCTATATGTACCAAATACAGTAATCAACATTACTGGCAATTTAATAGTGACAATCTATCTTGAAGACAATCCATATTATCTTTCAAGATTGCTTGGCGATGCACCAAACGCAATCTAAAAAAATTAAAGTTGAGAAAAAAATTTATAAATATTATTATTGATGCAGAGAATTTATAAAAGACTTCACCAAAGTGATGTCATATTTTGAGTTGACGGATCGGAGAAATCAAGGAAACAACGGCAAAAGTTCTGGGAATAATTATTTGCGATGCACCAACATTTTTATAGCTTTTGTTTGTTAATTAGTCAAGAGGAATTGTAGGAGCAAAAGCTTAAAAGGTTGTTTATTATTTTCAGAGCAGCGAGACTTAATTTTGCATATGTTTCATATGAGAAAAATGAGCAAAAGGTGGGACATAGATGCTCATGTAACTTTTCTCCCCCCTTCTTTGAACATATTATAAATTGAATATAGTTGATTCAAGATATAATCATTGTTGTGAATCAGGCATCGGGAGGCCGAGCCTCAAAAGTCCCATATCGACCACAGTCGAGAATGTCTACTGCTTAAGAGTGCGGACTCCCCCTTGCCCATGTGAGGCACTTTTTGCGAGACAAAACCGTGAGGGGTGGAGTTCTCAGTGGGTCATATGGCCTGCGCCCCGCTCCAGAGCGGACAATACCTCACGTGACTTCGGTAAGGGGGGAAAGTTTGTCACTCTGGGTACGTAACCTCAACATTGGCGCGCCAAGTAGGAGAACCCGTCCTTGCACCCACGCATATGACCCTCTCGACTAGGGGGGCTATGTTGTAGGTCAGGCATCGGGAGACCGAGTCTCGAAAGTCCCATATCGACCACAGTCGAGAGTGTCTACTGCTTAAGAGTGCGGACTCCTCCTTGCCCACGTGAGGTACCTTTTGCCACGGTCGAGAGTGTCTACTGCTTAAGAGTGCGGACTTTCCTTTGCCCACATGAGGCATCTTTTGCGGGGCAAAACCGTGAGGGGTAGGATTCTCAGTGGGTCATGTGGCCTACGCCCCGTTCCAGAGTGGACAATACCTCACGTGACTTCAGTGAGAAGAGAAGGTCTGTCACTCTAGGTACGTAGCCTCAACAATCATGATCAGTGAAAATACTAACCTGTCATTTCTTTTACTCCAATATCAATTGATCGTTGAATAAAATCTTTCATGCATTTATAAGTGTGATTGCCTTTATTTTTCTTGCCTTCATTGATATATTGTTAATTGTCCAGCTTTAAGGCATGTAAGCCATGCTGTGGGGGCAAGGCTAAAGATTTGTGAGGAAGACAAGACACATCCACAACAAGGTTCCAGAAACATTCCAATCTCAGTGGATTCACAATGAGAAAAATTAGATGAAACACCGAGAATCATAAAATTTTTAATTTGAATGAGCCTTTTGTTAGCCATTGGTCCCTCATTTACTTTAATGAAAATGACATTTTATGCTCTGTATATGTCACGCCTGATTTTTCGTTATTACATGGTTAAAATATCTCTCTCTAGTGCGCTGCAGAGGCCGTTCACTTGATAACCCCTACTGGAACATCAGTAATTAGAACATCTTGGTATAACAACACCTAGGATGATGATGTCTACCCAGCATGATGATGAGAACTTGGTAAAACACCAACTCAATTGATGATGTTGATATGTTTGGGCAAATCTTGTTCTGACTTTTAGGACTAGTTTTTTTGGTAGGGAGACTTTAGAATAGTTGACAAATTTTTTTGATGCCCTTCATGCAGCCCGGTCTGTTAAATTTTCAAGCTTCAAACATCCCTTCTACCTTCTAGGTTTAATACTGCAGAAGCATCTTGTATTTATATCTCGATGTACCTATTTTGATGAGATATGTTGTCTTTGAGATATGAATGATTTTTTAGATTTTTTATCTAGTATTCTATAATCTTCAATTTTGAAGATAGTGAAAATCTCCATAAATCTTTGACCGTGGTTTTTCTCTATGATTCAAAAGATTTCCAATATAAAATCTTGAGTTTGTATTGATCATTGATTTTTTTTTTCGATTTCTCTTTTATTAGTGTCATGCTACAACAAATATAATGTTTCAGATTTTTGGTATTGTTGGTGCAGAATTCCACCGAAGCCGGAGTTGCTAGAGTTGAGATGACTTTGATCGCCACCGGGACCTGCAAGGGAAGTCTAAACCGGAGTTGGAGGTGCTCCGGTAAGATCCTCCGACGCTCAAGTCAGTACTCTGCCTCAACAGAAATGGAATGCTCGAGTGAAAATTTTAGCAGAATTTTGGAATAGAGTTTAGAACTTAGAGAAGAACGTATCTGGGAGTCCCTTTTTATAAACGGAGAGCATAACTGATTGACAGCGACATCTGTAACCGCCTAGTAGTGGGCTGTTCAGAGCTGCGCGGAGTTTGTTACGGAGAGTAGTGGCGTCAGGGGTCGTTCAGGGCCACGTAGAGTTTGTTACGGAAAGTGGAGTGGTGTTCGTTGTCATGACTCGCCAGAGAGTGGTGGAGCCACACGAAATCCGTTGCAGAGAGTGGAGTAGGGTAGTGGCCGTTGTCGTGACTTGCCGAAGAGTTCGGATCTGTCGGCTGGAGCTCGGCTGGGATGTCTGATGGAGCGAAATGGCTCTCTATCCCGTCGATTTAGGAGAAGCTCGGATGTTTTCGAGGCTGCTGACGAGTCTACTGTTGTCGGACGTCTCAGGCGCTGATGCCACAGGCGGGAGTCATCTGCTGTAGAAGCTCGGATGGAGACTTTCCATTGGTGAAGTCCGGTAGGAGTCCGATTGCTAGAGAAGTCCGTCTGAGATTCGCCTAATGTGGAAGCTCGTCTGAAGATTATCCACCGGAGAAGTCCGATTTCATGAAGAATCTGACAGAGGGTCGGCCGGCGGTGGACTTCGGATGACGTTGGGGAGGTTCGGCAGACACCGGAGGCGATCGGTCGTTGTAGAAATCCAGCTACCGGAGTCCGTCCGTCGTAGAAGCTCGTCCGATATCCATCCGCTATGAAAGTTCGGACAGAGTCTGGCTCTTGTAGAAGGCTGAAAGGAGACCGCTTGTTGTAGAAGCTCGATCGAAGGTCGGTTGTCGTGGGAGCTCGGAGTAGCGACCTGGCCGGTGGGTCCTGTCCCATTGTAGAAGCTCGTCTGGGATCTGGCTACGAAGAAGCTCGGCTGAAGTCTACCTGTAATAGAAGTTCGGAAGAAATGTGTTTACAGTAGAGGCTCGAATGAAATTTGCTTACAGTAGATATCTGGGATAGACCGTCCGCTGTAGAAGTTCGGAGTAGACCGCTCATAGTAGAAGTTCGGAGTAGACCGCTCGTAGTAGAAGTTCGGCTCTCGCAGGAGCTCGGTTGGAATCCTAAAGGCGGTCGACCGTCGTAGAAACTTGGATGGAGTCTGTTACTGTAGAAATCTCGTTGTCGAACAAGCTCGGGTATTGACGAAGTCCGGAAGAAGTTTGGAGAATAGTTGATCACTGTAGAAGGTCGACTGATAATGAGGTCTAGAGAGCCTTTGGAGCGGCCCGGTAGATGGATGGAGAAGCTCATTGTCGGAGAAGTCCAGAAGCTCGGACGGTCAAGGGAGTTCAGAGAGACGCTACACAAGGTCGAAAGCCGAAAAAGCCCTGGAAGGGTCGGTCTTTTATAAACTTCGACCGGGGGATATTTTATACCCAACAGGTATCATATGAATGCATATGACTAAACTGGAAGAGAGTTACAAGGTTACATGTGCCTATCTGTCTTTAAAATATCCAAGTTCTGCTGAAGATAACTATCAAGTTCGGATAATTGGCATAATTCAGATGCATTAAACCTTAAGACACACCTTCAAAACAAGCTCTCATTCTGTTCCCTCCATGTTCCAATTTCCATTGACATCATAATTGGCATCTATAAAGTTGTGTCCCGCAAGGTGCCCACTAATTATTTTTAGCTAAGATGGATGCTCTTTCAAAATATAGGTCTAGAACTGCGAATCTCAGGCATATACCACTAACACCAGCTTCTCGAAGAGCTATTTTCCATACAAAAATTCAAACTCTCAATGCCTAATCCCAGCAAAACCCCAAGTCTAACCCTGACTTGCGACCACCTCACCTACCACTCACTGGTTATGCATCAAAAAAAACTATAAACAACTCTTTCGAGGTCAAAAAGCTCAACATTTCCATCGATCTACAAACCTACCGGTATGCTGGCTTTCAATGGGAAGAAGGAAAATTAATGGTTCAAGTCTTCCACCTTATCCACCCAATCAAACAAACAAATTCCACATCGCACTGGCATCTGTTTCCTATCAATAATTGAATTGCTAAAACAACCAAGCAGCATAGACTGTACATGGGAAAACTCATTCACAAGGCACCCAGGCAAATGACATCAAAATTAACCACAATAGCAGATGATAATGAAGACCAATGTTAAAAAAGATGGATCCAAGGCCATGGTAACCACAAGGTAAAAAATCCAGATCAATGCAACCAGGTATATGTGTATGTCCAAAGTTAATGCTTCAGCGGGCGGGAAAGGCACACCCAGGATATACAGATAAAAATTTGAAAATCCGAGCTGCAGAGAACAAAGAAAGCATTGACAGGAGAAACCATCACCCTCTATGCATATCCTCTTTTCCATCCTGGGTAAGCATCGTCGTGCCTGTTGTTCCTGCAGGCACAGCATCCAACAGAGTAGACAACAACAAGGAAGATGAGGAAGACAATGTTCACAGTTGCAACCCTCCTCCAGTCATTCTTGATGTTGGCCAGGACCCCTCCCTTGCAAGATTGGCAGTCATAGCAGAGGACAGATGGATCATTTTGCCATGTATTGCAGTCCGGATTATTAGAAGAGGTAAAGTCAGCAGGTTTATCCCAAACAGTCCCGCTCCGGTAGGTGAAGTTGCATTCAGTGGGAGGCTTGCAGCATCCAGACTGTGGAAACAACACACAGAAATATCTAAGTTTAACAAAGTAGACAAGAATTGAGATTTCAATCAGGTTATGTGATGCAATATCGGATCATAATTTAAACAAATGGAGGATCCAAATCCATGGACACATGACAATAATTCAAAAAAGCGGACATCGTATCACCAGTATCATAATGCCAATGCTGAGGCCGTGACCACTTAACTAGGAACCGATAGATGATCCTCATTTTGTAAGATGTACTCCTTCAATACCTTTCGATCTCAATTTGGCCTATGGTAAGTATGTCACTCTTATTAAAAAGGTGTATGGTAAAGTCTCTCATCATCAAATATAAGCCACACATCTAAAAGAATCATACAAAAGCATCACATGCATCTGCAATAAGTCCAAGGTTTTTCTTTCTACTTCACCTGAGACTGGTCCACCAATAAACCGATATTCTGAAGATATTTTATGGTTATCTATTGTATCCAGACATGAAAGAATAGAACTGCAGAAGGGAAGTCCGTTTTGGGACAATAAAGAAAGATCAATATGCTCAAATTTAAATGAAAACAGCACTGGAATTGAGGAGGGCCCTACCACATGAAAGTTGAATGCCATTTTGATTAAATTAAGCAACAAACAGGTATTAAAAAACTATCAACAGCTTTCAAGTATTGACACCAGTTGTCTCTAATAGTGATAAACAAAGATACACAGTTTTCTTAGGGAATGGATGTAATTTAAATTCCATCATTTGACAGGCATACTTGATGAATTCGCACCAGTAGTTAGGATCCATTAGGAGGATCGCACAGACCATACAAATTTTCAATGCAATATAGTGTAAAAAACTTTGTAGTCGCAGAAATTCAAGTTGACGTGTGCCAAGAATTCAGCTACAAACAAAGCTCTAAATTTTCAAAACTTTGTGAACTCGGCAAAGAAGCCCACATGGGAGGTGTTGCAATAATAGCAACAACCAAATCCCAAGGACTTGAAAGATTTCTCAAGAATATCCTCGATGACAGTCAAAGTTTACAACTTGCTTTTCATATAAATGAATTGATAAATAAATAAACTTCAACAGTTGGATTAAACAGTATGATCAGAAGAATATGACCGTTAACAGAACTCTTGCTGTACAAGGCCTCGGAAAAACTAGAAGTTAAGAACTGTAACCAATCTAGACTTAAGGATTGCCCAGTAGAATGAATCACGTAAAGACATATTGTTCTTGAAAAAACTCAAAATACAATAAAATATTGCAGTAAAATATACCCATAGGGACAGAAAAATTATCTGGACTCAATTTATGACATGTATAAGACTTAAGAATTTATGACATGCATAAGACTTAAGGTCTACATGATCAGTGCTGACTTCTTACAAAAGATTCAAATTTAAGTATCATGATCATTCATAATTCTAGATCTCAAAATGCAGAACAAGAGGCAGTAAAATAGGAAGCAATTAAAAAGATGAATTTGATGACATGCTGAATCAAGAATTTGGCACAAAAAGAAAACAGGACACATAGTTAAGTCCCCCAATATCTACTAACCTATAAAAGCAATATTGATCAATGAAACAAAAAAACCCAGAAAAAACACAAGAACATAGGAATGACTCGGAAATTTATTAAGAGAATTCCCAAAATAATAATAATAATTTTTTTTTAAAAAAAAAGGCAAATTCATCCAGAAACACACAAGCAACACGCAAGATAGCCATAAAACTACCAAAAACCCAAAGCCGGAAAGCGATTCCCAAAAAAAAAAAAGAGAGATTTCTGAAAAGATAATACACAATGAACTATAAATTAGAAAAAAAATAAATATCCAAATGACCAAACAGAAACCTGAAAAGAAAACGAAATACACACAGAAAACCTCTTGTGGAGATGAGACAAAAAGGATAAATATAAAGCAACTCACCAATCCATCAGAGAGCTTTCGAATGTCATCGAACTACGCCAAGAAACACAAGACCCATGTTCCAATACCATCACTTTGGCACCTCAGTTTGGCCAGGGACAAAAAGAAGTGTAAAAAAAAGAAAAAAAACGAAAAAGAAAAAAGAAAGCAAGATCCAAAATTTTTTTAAAAAAATATTTTTGTAAGAGCATTGATCAATACCACCTCGAACATTGATAGGTTACCGCCGTTCCTTGTTTGGTTTGGAGAGAAGAGAAGAAAATTTTCTCCTTCGGTACAAATTTAGTATGGAGAGACCTTTTTTTTCTGAGGATGGCAATGAGATATTTTTATATCGTAAGTTAGGATAGAAGAGAAAACAAATGCAGAGAAGTAATTTCCCTCCAAACCACCTTTTTTTAGTCTCCCCAAAAGTGGAGAAATTTCGAGAGAAACGAAAGTCTTCATCTCTTCTTTTATGAGAAGCAAGATTATAAACACGCAAAAAAAAAAAAAAAAAAAAACGATTTTTTACAAGAGCAGAGCAATGACCGAATGCTACCTTGACAGAAAAGAGATATTTTTCAATAAATCCATGTTCCAGAAATACCAAAATCCTCAAAATAGTGAGACAGAAAGCATAAAAAACAGCGCCTTCTCACAAAAAAACAAACAAACAAACAAACAAGCAAACAAGCAATCAGAAAAAAGCCAAACTGACAGTAAATTTTAGACGGAAAACAAATTTTCGTCAACAAATCTGTGTTAAAGAGGAACAAACGGAATCAAAACAATCGCAATCCTAAAAAGACCACCGAAAAGAAAAAAAAAAATCGAATTTTGATTCCCAAACAGCGTCGTTGATCGAATACTATCTTGACGAAAAAAAGAGATTTTAGTCGATGAATCCGTGTCCTAAAAGGACCAAAACCATCAAAAATTAATCAACAAAGTAACAGTACCCAGATGAAAAAAGAAGATCCAAGTTTTAACCTTTCCTTCAGAAGATCGAAAAACACTATACCTGGGTCGGCGAGAGGTTGTTGTTGATGAACTCATGAAACGTCTCGTTCTTCTCCTGCAAACTCTTGCACACCTCGCTATCCTGCAAGCAGCTCCGGATCTTGCGCCAGTTCGCCGCGTTCTCGACCCGCTTCTGGAGCCAGTGGGAGTAGTCACCAAGGCGGTACTCCTTGTATCCCCTGCCGGAGACGATCTCGCCCGCGCCACGGTTGGTGACGACGAAGGCGAAGACGGTGAAGCAGAAGAGAAGGACGATGAGGAGGAACATCACGAAGAGGTAGAGGCAGAGGAGGCAGGAGACCCGGCAGCAGGAGCCGAAGAGCCCCGCGAGGGACAAGAGAAGGAGGAAGACGCCAAGGGCGATGACGGGACGCTCCAAGAACTTCTCGCAGTCGGTGTGGGCGCGGTGGCCCAGCCAGATTCCGGCGCCCAGGATGGGGATGGAGAGCAGCAGCGTCAAGATGTTAAGAATACCGATCAGATTGTTGCTCACCCGCACCATTTTTTTCTCTCTCTCTCTTTCTTAGTCTTTTGGCCTCCGGAGGTAGAGAGAAGGTTTGGAGGATGGACGGGAGGGAAAGAGGAGGAAGAGGGAATAGCCAGCCAAGGGGAAGGGAATCGGAGATGGAACAGTATTTATAGGAGTCGGATGGAAAGGGAGCGCCCTTTCTGAACTGTGAGGCGAGCCCACTGCTAACCTGGTCCAGCGGCCTCCCGAGGATAGGAATCAGACAAGTTTTTGATTTAGGTGATGGCGTGGTGCTATTTTACTTTATTGGTGCTAAAGCTATGCTTGGAATGGTAGCAGCAAACAATATTTGGTACAGAGACTTTTTTTTTTTTTTTTTTTTTTTTTTAAGTTCTTCACCTTTTTTAGCACCTCCGTTCTGTTTGAAACTTTGTTGGAGTTTCTTTTAATAAAATCTTAGTATATTTAAGTAAATCAAATCAAAAGTTAAAAAATTTTACTTTCGATAAAATATCCAATTAGATCAGGCCGTATTTATAAAAGATTTAAAAAAAATATTGGCATCGTAGCAAAGATGTGTCATTATTAAGGCTGCAAATGGATCGGATTGATCTGTGATCCGATCCGACCCGATCTAGTTAGACCCGATCCGAATCTATTTAAAAGATCCATGGAGCCGGATCGGATTCAAAAATTGAACCCATTCATCTTTCCGGATCGGATCTGGATTTTCTGAATTTGGACCCGACCCGATCCGACCTGTGGAGACTTTTAGGTCAATTTGGATCTCAAGATATATGATCCGATCCGAATCGGATCCAAATATAAGACTCGAACTCAGTTAGAATGACTCATCCAAATAAGAATTTGAGCTTAGACCAAAAGAGTGACTCACCCAAATTCTTTCTTAAATCTCTTACTAAAATCTTTAATACTATCACACTATCACAAGATCACTAATGCACTGCACAAGAAATACCATTCTTACAGCTAATCTCGGAACTTTTCTAAAAATCCTTCCACAAACACAAAGTAAACTGGGAACATACCAACAGTTGTTCATAATTAAAATATCTAATTACTTGTTTACTGTTGTACATTATTATTGCCTTAGGGATGATATACAATATCCACTATCAATGGTGAAGTGAGAAGACGTGGGAAGAGAGGTGAGGAGAGAATATTTATATGAAAGATAGATATAGCCATACTGTTTTACTGTCGATGTGACCTCTAATTTCACTTTATGTAGATTTTTAAACTCATGATCCGATCCGATCTGAATTAGACCCAAACCGGACCTGTATTTTATAGATTCGGACTCGGTTATATTTGAACCCGACCCGAATGATTCAATACGTCAATAAATTCGGTCATGGATCCGATCCGATCTGATTCGATTTTTTATTAGGATGGATATGAGTCCAATATCAAGATCCGATTAAAAAATCAAATCAGATCAGGATCACTCAAGATCTGATCCGATCCGAATCATTTACAGGCCTAATCGTTATGTCGCTGGTGGTGAAGCCAAGAACCGGCGACCGGTGCATGCTGAAACCCCCTCTACATAGAGGCTAAAAAAAAAGGTGTGGGATGGTGTCCTTTTCCTAATTAGCCACTAAGAGGATAAGGAAACGGCAAGCGATGTTTGTGGATAGAGACGCCGTTGCTTCACCATGTTAAGCATTAATCTCACCATTTTCAGAAATACGCTTCCCTTGCAAGCTAGGAAAATGCATAGGCCCTCAGACCAAATATAATCCTCAATTTTTGCTTCCTCTTAATATGTAGAAAAACATGAAAAAATTATAAAATATAATAGAGAAATTAACTTTTTTTAAGAAAAAAATATCTTAGGAATGCATTTAAAGTCCATCAAATTCGAATAAACCGTATCATAAATTTCAAATTAAGTAAACTCTTCTTAACATATAATTTTTTATTAAAAATTATTTTAAAAAAATATAGAGATACCTCTTAAATTTGAGCCATTTATATTTGTACCCCAAATATTTAAAACACATCAATTAGATCCCAAAACTTGCGAACCAATGCATGCTGGAAGAACTAGCGACTGGTGCATGTTGGAACACCCCTCCATACAAAGGCTAAGAAAGGAAGGAGTCTGATGATATCCTTTTTCTAATAAACCATTAACAACGTTCTCAGGAACACTCCCCTTGCAAACTAAGAAAATGCATAGGCTTTTAGACTGAATATAATCCTCAAATCCTGCTTCCTCTTAATATGCAGGAAAATATGAAAAGGAAAATCATAAAATATAACAGAAAAATTAACTTTCTTTAAGGAAAAAAATATTTTAGGAATGCATTTAAAGTCCATCAAATTAGAATATACCATATGATAAATTTCAAATTAAGTGGACTCTTCTCAACATATAATTTTCTATTAAAAATTATTTAAAAATTTATAGAGACACCCCTCAAATTTGAGTCATTTATACTTGTACTCCAAATATTTAAAATACATCAATTAGATTCCAAAATTTTGAAAACATTGCAAAGTGGTCTAACCATCTATTGCAGCTTAACAGCATTAACAGAAAAGATAAAATGATTAAAATACTCTCAATTCATATTGTGTGGTTAATGATCAAGTGGAAGGTTTTGAGGGAAAAGTTTTCTAAGTCCCCAACCTTATGTCTGGAGTCCTATAATCCCTTCAAAATCCTCTACCATTCAAAGACTTCTACGTTCCAATTTCATCTTTGAGAGTATCGTACAATTCCACAAACCTAGAGTCCTCACCAGCAGCCGGACCAAAAAATTCCACGAAAGAAAGACGACAAATAGGTATGGTTTTGGACTTTCCCTTTCAATTTATTTATCCTTGATAATCATGGATGTATTATAATTTGGTGTTTGTAATTTATTTGTATTTGATAATGTGGTGTCTGCAATAGATAGGGTTTTCGAGTTTGGAGTATGGCTTTGGGGATGGTAGTAAGAAGTTTGCTTTTTCTTTTTGGAGATTGTAGTAAATTGATTGAAGTCTATGTTGGGAACACCTTCCATATGAATGGGAATGTATTGTAGTCATAGCCTATAGGCCACTACTTTTTAGTTGCTCAAAGAAGTTGAAAGTGATGAAGGCAAGAAAACACCTAAAACATGATATGATAGTAAGGCAACACCCCTAAAAAGATTGTCAGATCTCAGGGCTACCTTCCACGAGTATTGTTAATATAGTTAACTAGCAAGGGACCAGTATGTAACCCTTAGAAAAGATGGACCTGATGTTTAGTATGGTTAAATAGCAATTGAAGCCTGCTCTAGATATTATTATATAAGAAAGGTATAGTTAATTACAATTGATGTTACTCCATTGTATTATTACTCTATTTTTTATTATTTTAATGAAAACCAGTTAGTTACAATTCATATACTATTGTGTTATAATGGTATTGTATTGTTAAGTAAGTTACATATACTTTGCACTTTATGATATTAACAATGATTTTAAGTATGTATATAATATGGATGATCTATTTATACTAAAGATCCATAATAGGGGATATCTTTGTTTCTTCCCCACCATGTAAGATGTCGATGGTAGTATTAACTATTATGACAACTGTGACCCAAACTTAATGAGTCTTATTGAGTTGAAAAAGCTAACAAAGGAGCTTGATTACCAAAAGATAAAGCAATTGTATTATTTAGTCTTAAGGCAATCTTTAGAAAAGAGACTAAAGCCTTTATATACTGCTCAAGATATGCTTCATATGGCTATTTGAAAGGGAGAGAATAATATACAATTTATATAGAGTATGGAATCAATAAGATAGAATTGGATATAGTAAATGCATCAATTGCACTTACATCTATCCAAGAGATTGATGAGGTAGCTAGTATTCAAGTGCATGAATAAGGGTATGATCAAAGATAGTAGCAATGGTAGGTGCAGTGGCAAGAGCAAGGGCACAAGGATTCAAGGATGTGCATGAATAGGATAGAAGGCATGATAGAAGACCTATAAATGGAGAAGAATATCGTACAACTTGTTTTAATAGTGATGATTGTTTATCCTTAAGTGACTTCATAGATTCTAATGAGGAGAATAATGAGCTATTTGAGGAATATATTGATAATTTAGTAGTTCATATCGATGTTTAGCGTCCTCAGGAGAGAGTTACAAAAAAAGAGATGGTTAGAAAAAAGCCTAAATTTGATGAAAGTGATGAGCTGAGAAGCATTGGTGGGGAAGATGATAGCTTTAGGTTCTCAGAATTTAATAAGAATATGAATTTCTCTAAGCCTATTGATTTGAAGGTGAAAATGCTATTTGCTTCATTCCATATATTTAGGAAGGTTTTAAAGTAGTATGCAAAACAACAAAAGTTTGACCATATATTTAAGTACAAAGAAAAATCTAGAGTCATAGATCTGTGCAAGAAGGATCTCACTCTCTAGATTCCTATTTTTTTAGATTAATTTATCGATGAGCTCTCTCGTACATGGTGAGAATGGAGGATTATACCACTAAAAAAATCTACATCCTCTTTTTTCATGCAATTAGAAAATTGAAGATAAATGTGAGCAATAGGAGATGAAAAATCAATGAGAAATTAGAAAGTCCATTACCTCACAAATAGAACAATCAAAGAATCTCTATCTAAGATTAACCGTGGTCCATAATATCCTTAGAGGTGCCCTCAACCCACAGTCACAATAGATAATGCAAATTTGCTAGAAGAACCATGACTACTGCTAGTACCTGAAACCATTATGCTCTAGGTTTCCTTCTCTCTCTTCACTCTATCTTCCTTTCTACCCCTTTGCTCTATATTCTTCTTTCTCCATCTACTCTATCGTCCTCCTTTTTTAGTCTATCATCTTCTTTACTATGTCCAATAAGACACAAAGATTTAGTAAAAAAGGAAAGCAAGAGGAGAGAAGACAGTCACATGAGAGCCACGTAACTATTCTTTCCCTCCCTTTCAATTTGCACCAAAACATGAGAGCTTTTAGGAAGGACATTTATGAAATTTTATAAAAATTAAACTATCAAGTGATTCGTATATGATAATGTTCTCTAATGGAGACAAATGGCTGGCCACTTTGCAATGATTTTAAAGTTTTAGAGTCTAATTAACATAGTTTAAATTTTTAAGATCTAATTCAAACCTAGAGAGGTTAGCAGCTAAACTATAACCAACCTAATTCCAATCAGTTCTCAATTTTTAGAATACTAACCAAACTGATTAATGTTGGACTAATCCAACCCAACCCAATCAAGATCAAGTTGGTTGGTTATCCAAACTATTTGAAAACTAGCGAATAAAGTATTGATTTGCTAAAAAAGTATATTACAAGCAATTAAATAGCAACAAATTTCATATCCAAGTTATTACAGATTTACTTTTAATACCAAAATGTTAAGAGCTAATTTGCAAAATTATTTAGTAAAAAGTGGACAAAGTAGAGTGATTATCGCCCACATATTTAACTAATACGTATAACAACAATATCTTAAGGAGTAACAATAGAGTCGTCTGAAACATCAAGTTAACATTTTTAGCATATTTAAAAACCAGTGCTCTAATCTCTTTTTATATAAACTTAATTACTTCCGGATACTATCCTTAATAATAGGGATGGCAATAGGTTAGGTATGGATCTAATCAGCCTATGCCTACATCTACCTTGCAATTAAAAATATCATACTTATACTCATCCCATATCCACCTCAAATCAAGTCAAATACATATAAATAATATAAAATTATTATAATTTTGAAAAAAAAGATATACATTAAAATTATTTTGAATTAGGTTCAAGGCAAGGTATACCATTATCTATACATAACTCAACTTGCTTTGGATATTTTTTCTACAATCCATATCTACTTTGAATTTTAATTGAGTTGGATAAAACCTACCTCTGATTGAGTCGGATCAGACATCCGATGGGTCGGCTAAGATTGTCATTCCTACTCATTAACTTTAACTAGGTTTATAGTGGTACTACTTATGGATCTTGACATTTAGAAATGCTTTTGTAGGAGAAAAGAGAAAAAAAGATGCATAAATACTTACATACATGTTTAAAGAAAAAAAAGTGGCATATTATGATCGTTGAAGAGTTCATCATATACAATGCACGTACACCAACCATAATGAACTTCTCAAAATCAAGCCTAATATATGAAGATATTAATAAATATCAAAATTCAAAAAATTTAGCCAACATATCAATATATACCTATTAAATCGGTAATCCAGATTATTTTTTTGGTAAATTGGGACAAATATACTATTATATTTAAATACATCCATTGGAATAAAAGAAAATAAGATTTTCAAAAATAAGATGGAAGATCAGCTATAAAATTCCACAAGATAGTTCCTGGATGATTGGCTATATAAGATTCTAATTTAGCTCTTTTATAAATATGAAATGCTTCAAAAGAAAGTAAATTACATGCCATCCACTAACAATCTTGTAGAAAAGGATGAAACTAGACTTTGTAGAAGGTGAATCTAATAGCCATCTGATGATTGTAATTCGAATCTCCTTTTAAATAAATATGTGAAGCCTTCAATATCTGCGTAGTGTGCGTTAGCCTCTTCCAAGCCGCACATAATTTAGTCTTTGAAACTATTGCATCAAAAAGTGTGACACCACTAGGATTTTTTATTATAAAATCTGCTCCACCAAAAGTATCTTTCTCTTGTACGCTCTTAGGAAAATAAATAACCTAATATTTCAAATTTTCTTAAGAATACATCCGAATAACATCTAAAGAGTGCTTTCCTAAAAGGAAGGTAATTCTAAAAGGAAGTTTATTTTTGCCCTTTCATAGATTTTTGCATGGAGGAAAATAACTTTTTTCTAAAATAATATTTTTCTAAAAGAAAGTTATTTTTTCTATGGTATATTCTATGATATTTCCTTCCCATCTTTTTTTCGATTTGATAGTTTAGTTATAACAGATTTGTTTGGTTCACAGACATAACATATTTAGATACTTTTAACATATCTAGATAATTTTTGTTTTACAATTTTTTAGATATTAAATAAGTCTTCTATATTTTTTTAAATTTTTCTAAATTTTGAAGAAAGGTTGATTTTTTTTCTCTTCTTTCTATTTAATAAGTATAAGAGATATAAGTATAAATATGGATATACCAATATCCAATCTATTTTCAGCCCTATTCTAATCTAAAACAATGCAGCCCATTTGCACCCTTGCTCCAGCTTTATAGGTCTAATTTATGTGCTAGTTCTTGATAACATGATAGTTTGCTATGGCTACACGCTAGTCTACTTTCAGCTTCACGATGCACTAGAATCACTGAGTAATGAATGTTAATGCATTGTGTTCAAGCCAACACCCAATTAGTAGTACTGTTCAGTATTGCATGCTAAAAAAATTGATGCATAGTACCACCAAGATTGAGAAATTCTTTGTACACTGCCCGTGGTATAGAAAATCCGAAGTGGAGTGCACCACTTCGTCTGATTGGGCCACATAGCTATCACGTTTTAACGTGCATTTAATGTCCGCAGTTTTATTTTTTTGTTTAAAATTTTGAATGATGAAAATACTCTTTTTCTTCTGAAAAAATTATGATATCCTATGCTGATATTATGACATTTTGCATTGAAATTATGACTTTCTGCATAAGATGTCATAATTTTTTTACAGAATGTCAACAAGAGAGAAGGACATTTTCATCATTGAAAAATTTTATATAAATTTTTCAATGACGAAAATACTCTTACTAAAATTATGATATTCTGTGAAAAATTTTGGCATCCTATGTAGAAAATCATAATTTCAACGTAGGATATCATAATATCAACACAAGATGTCATAATTTTTTTGAAAGGTAAGAGGCATTTTCGTCATTCAAAATTTCAAACGAAAAAGTAGAACTACGGACATTAAATACGAGTTAGAAAGCGATGGTTATGTGGTCCAATCGAATGAGACAGTACGCTCCACGTCGGATTTTCTACACCACAGGTGGTGTACAAAGAATTTCGCCACCAAGACCTAATTTGCACTTGCATGGATAGCCCACATTGAGGGCAAGGCAAGCTAGGGTTGAATGCTAGTTTGGTCTCCGGCACCTTGATCTACACCCTAATCATTCTTCTTTCATTTAATAATACTGAAGGGAAGCATTTGCTTCTTCCAATTTCTCCTCAAAAAAGAAAAAAAAAAAAAAAAAGAAGGATCTATGCCCTAATCTAGTCATTTGAAAACCATAATCTTGTCCAATAACTCTTCATCAGGATGTACATGATGATACAAATTGCAGTGATGCACGTACCGCCGACTAGAATCTAACCTTCATTCATTGGGCAGGGAACTTCTAGTGGCTCGACCCAGGCCACCGGGCATTGGTTAGAGGCTGAGTGCCCATGGGCACCAAAAGCTTCCAATCTAATGACAAGTTCTTGCACATTAATATCATACAAGATAACCAGCAACTTACAAGATACAATTGTTTGATTTTCACACTTTGATGGCAGGTCTCTGTTGGTAGTTTACTTGTATTATTTATATCGACCGATTGCCCTCATTCCTATGTTAAAATTCTGGAGAGGCTCTTTAACCTTCTTCCAACAAAAGTTCTAGATTTAATCTCTGAGCTTTTCTTCTTTGACTAATGTAGAAACCAAGCGAACATCGACAGAAAGACTAAGACTTCTTGGGTGGAAATTGCACCTTGTCACAATGAGATGAATTTTGACAGACTTCAAAGACATTACTGATTACTTCTCACAAAGTTTATGTAATGATTAAATATGAATAAAAAAACACACCTGATCCCTTTACATCATCTATGGATAATTATTTCTCACAATGCAAACATTCAGCTCGATGAAGAGAGAAGACAAATCTGAATATAAAATTCAAGACAGGAGAAAGAAGAAAGATACAGAAATATTAAGTATTCGACCATTCGCTAAAATATCTGTTCAAATATGGTTGGACCTGAAATCTGAGAACAGTTCCCTGCCATGTCATCTAGATGAAGTATGTGCCCATGATATGCGCCAGACGTGGAAGATATACTGCTTGACCTCTAGACCCAGCATCAATATGCACTGCTATAATGCCTCCACCCAAATCAAAAGAATTAAGCAAACACTCTGATGGGTCTGAATTGTTCTGATTTCTTTCACAATCTGATTCACAAATATGTTGCTGCAGAATACCCTGTTTGACTACTGTCAACTGTGACTCCCTCAGCCAAGGAATCTCAGTAAGAGAACTCTACTTGATCAGTAGATAATAAACAACTCATAGTAGTATCTGTCTCTTGTATTCCACCATCAAGTCCAACTATAGCATTTGATCCTGAAGTTTGATTGGTCCTACTTGGATGAAATCTGGAATCCTGCCCCAGCGTAGCATGAAAATCAAATTCTAGATATCGCAAACTTTTTGTCTCCAATGCAAACATACAATTACGGTCTGTATGATATGCGAGATTTCAACAAAACAAAGGGCTTAACATAGACAAAGCAAGCACGCAGTTCACCTGAAGAGATTGCCATATAGCTTCCATCACCATGATTTCCTCAAGATCCATACCCAATTCTTCATGCCTGGAGCATAAGAAGTCCTTTAATCAAGATATTTTCTGTGTAAACTATGAGCTTAGAAACATTTAAATATCTACTCTGTTCAATTTAAGTAAAAATTGAGGATAGATAGAATCGCATAGAACTGCTGAAATGTCTCATCCAACTTGAAATTTCTTTTCATTTTTTTCATTTGACAACTTTTATGTGTGTGTGTGTATAGATGGGTCGGGATCAAATTACATCAAGTGTAACTCTGAATTAAATGATGGGGTCCCCATATCAACGATCTAATTCATTGGATGTGATTTGCTATCTTTAAATTGCTCACACACCAAAAATGATATGCTTTGAAAACCTGCAGCCATGCATCAAATGGTCTATTGTTTCACATTATAAATTGTCTAATTTTTTACCATTTGATGCATAAGCTAGAGGTCTCCAAATCATATGATTTTTGGTTGGCAAACAGTTTAGTAGTAAATCACATCCAAAAGCTCGATATATCAATGTGGGATCCCCATTATCTTATTCAAAAAAAGGTGTAACTCTATAAAAGTTACACCTAAACTCCATAAAAGTTACACCAGGTGTAACTTGAACCTAACACCACAAACACACACACACACAAGTATGAACAATTATACCATGTTTGAAGCAAATGAACACCTAAAAGAAATACAGAACAAACAATCCAGCATTTAAAGCCCGAGAACCTGAAATTAGTTTCTAGAAGCATAATATTGATGAGGATGACCTCTTGAGAAATAATTATGTACTTGGTGACATTTTAATTGTCTAAAAAATTACATTGCAAAATGAAATATGCGACGCTCATATCCAAAGCACTAGCCCCAAAAGGCTTTGGGGCTATGACATTAAGACCCAGAGATGATAAATCAGATGTGCTCAAATTTCTGGCTTGCAAATTCCCATGTTACTACTTTCTGCAGAAAAATTTGAAGTAGCAGAACATGTTCTGAATCAGTTTCTTCTCTTGAATGATTTTTGTTAACAACAGTATGATTTAAACAGTATGCAATCCCATTTGATTTTTCAACCTGACAGATTTTCAAGATATGTTGTCCATAATGTTAAGAGACAGCTGTCTCCATGCACCCTTTTTTTTTTTTTAGATGTCAATAGTGAAAGTCACAGAAAATAATCAATACTATGTAGATTCTTTAAACCTTCTGCAAGCATTTGGAGCAGAGGAAGTATCCCCATCAAAGCTTTCTTGCGTTAAGGAGCTGCATCCTAGATCTGATGTGACTCTACCATAATCTGGTCCTACAAATAATACAGAAAAATATAAAACCACAAGAAAACATGAAACAACCATGTCATAATCAACCCAGACAGGAGCATAATCACCACTAGATGGTCCCCCCACTTCCAAGAGAGAACAAGTTTGATCTGCGGGCATAACTTGAACCGCATTTTGAGATTCACAATGCATCCTTATTTTTGCCTCAATAATCTTCTGCTCTTCCTGCATGACCACAAAAGGAGACAGAGCTGTAGTAAGAAGGAACTCATCTGCTACACCAAGAAAATAAACTATAAATGTCAACTACAAATGATCAAAGAACCAAGCATAATTAAGAACCATACGGCTAGTTCAAGGGCTTTCTCTTCCATGGTTCTGGCACCACGATACTCAACTCCATAGTAGGCAGTTTTGCAGAATGGGCAGCTTAGACGGTTAAGTACTTAAACAATAAGTTCATTACGTTGTCAAGAAAGCAAACATATAATTCTGAAAACCAGTATTGATATTGCCATTCCCAAAAGAGGCACCATTGCTGCCTTCTAAAACATCATTGACTAAAAGGTCTTAACACAGGTCTGAGAGCCAAAAAAAGAAAAAAGAAAAAAAGTGGGAGAAATGGATGCTCCAATCAAGAAAGGGAGTTATCCTAGCTACCAGTGTCCTTTCAAGTTCACAACAGACCCCTCTCTTGTCAAGAGATACCTTAGGAACTACTACCAACTCTCGACACAAAGTTGATAACCAAATGTGAATCTCAATTTTATTTTTTTTTTAATATACCATGATCTACAAAGCCAACAGAATATAAATAGAATAAGACCTGTTGGCAAATTGATATTCCAATCACGGTTGACACTGACCAAAACTAGAATTCTCCATTTGGCTATTTCAGTAGAGTTATTTAGCTTTTAGTTTAAACTTAACTTCAACCAGCAAGTTTGTCATATCATATAAGTCTGCTTAATGGATCAGGAAATGACCTAGTAAACCCTTGTATTTTTTTTGGACAGAACCTAGAAAGCCTTATCATATCATCATTCTTGAGCCTATGAGATAGAGATTGACTGATTAGAGAGTTGTCACAATATCGAAAAAATTCTATTATATGATATCGTTAGACATCAATGTCAAAGATGAATGAATCACTTTAAGAACATCATATTCCAAAATCCTAATAGAGTAGTACGTTAACTGATCCTTTGGGACAGTTTAAACAACTGATACATAAAGATGAATTATCCACTAGACCTTTGCTGCTTTCAACTACCTCAACTTCCTCAACTTCCTCAATATATATTACAGGCACTGTCAAAAACTACCAAAGAGAACTCATCAGCCAGATAGGCTGTCTTTGTTTTTCCTTTTTTTTTATTTTTTATTTTTTTCCCTGGACAGAAGTTGCAAAATTCTGTCCGCAAATTGGGCTTCGCTGCTTATATATGCTTATCTATTATCAGTTGCTCCCAACCAGAGTATCCATGTTGCAATGGTTTATAACCAGATGACTTCCATCAGAAACTATGATATGATGATAATTTCTCAGCAACATGCACTCTCCCAATATACGGTGGTAATATAAAACAGACGGAAGAACGGAAATCATTTATAAACAAAAAAAAAAAAATTGAAAGAAGAGAAACATAATGGACAACCAATGAAACAGCAGCCCACATATTGACTTCTACATTAGCAGCAACCTCACTAATGGAAACAAGAACACAAAACTGACATCAGTTTTATCACATCCTTCAAAAAGAAATTAGCTGCTGTAGTGCAATTACATTGTAATCACCACCCCAAACAACAGAATAGAACTAAATATTGGTTTCCTTTATCAATTCTATTTCTCTTGAAAAATCTAAAAATTCAAATAAACAGCAGTAAGTCCAGAAGGATAGCATAAATGTGAAGCAATCAGAAAGAACAAGACATCATTTCGAAAAAAAACAAAGAACAAAACAACAACAACATAATATTAGGGGAAAAAATTGAGGATACAGCACTGGGCGGGTGAAATCAGACGGTTTCATCTGCAAAAAACACTCTGCAAATTACGGAAAAACTTCAAACTCCTTCTCAAAGTGGTAAAAAGAATGACAAACTAAAATATATATAATGCATATTTTCAAACAAAATTAAATGAACCCACCCGTACAAATTCCTTTCGAGCAACACCTGGACCGATTTAAGCTCGGAAAATACTATGACGGAAAAAAAAGGAAGAAAATTTCTAGTCAGAATTCAGAAAATTAGACAAAAATGAATAAATTTGAAGAAAGGTCCGATTTTTTTAGGTGGAGACATACAAAGTAGCAGATGGGACACTCCTCGAAGTCACCGAGGTCAGGATCATCGAGGGCGTCGAAGCAGGGGGCGAGCTTGTGGGATAGAATGAGCTTGCGAAGCTTCTTGTAGTCCACGTCGGAGGGCTGCCGGACCAGCCGCTGCGGCCGCGTGAGCCGCTCCTCCACCGGCCTTCGACGGCTGCGGCACATCCGGTTCCCCATCTCCGATCGCCCCTCCTTCTCATCAAAGGTTAGGGTTATGCTCGCGAAGAAGAGAGCGGGGAAGGGGGAGAGGACTAAAGTTGGCGCCTTTTTAACTCGAGGAGGGAAAGAAAAAGGAGGAAAGAAGCAGAGCTCGCAAGCAAGGATGAACAGAACAGTGAGCGATGAGGAGAAATGCCATTGGGCCTTTATAGAATTACGATAATGCCAATGGGCCTAATAAGAATAACAAATATTTCACCTAATCAAAATAATATTGTTTTGACCCAAGAAACCCTAGCTTCATTGAGTAGACTTACATATTAGTTAGTGGGTAGAGATTGCCCCGAGTCTTGAAATTGATCTCAAGTTGAGCCTTGAAAAATTTAGAACTTGTCCGACATCATTTTCTATATATAAAAGTAAAATTACAAAATTAAAATAAAAAAAATTATATAGTACTATTATTCTTATTTTCTACTTCATAAAATTTTTTATTATTTTATAAATTAAAATATAAAATATTTATTTTTAATATTTTTAAAAATAAAATATTTTTTTTAACCACTATTGTCGTAATTATTGTCGTTATCATCATCGCATTACTGTTACTATCATCGTTACTTTTACTATAACATCAATGCCTCCACCATCCCTACTCTTGCCATTATCATCATCTCTATCATAGCATTGATACCTTCACTTCCATTGCCACCATCACCTTCATCATACCACTACCATTGTGGTCACCACCTCTATCATACCACCTGTTGGGGAATACCCACCGACCGATGGCCAGAGGGACCGACCGACCGACGGACGGAGGGATCGACCGATCGATCGATGGCCGGAGGGACCGACCGACGGTCGGAGCGACCGACCGACGGGCGCCATCACCGGCCAATTAACGGCCTACAACTGACTGAGGATGTATCGGTCGGGCATGCTTTTCCCGACCGACTGAACCTAGAAGTCTGATGGCCGACTCACGCAAGGCTCGCCGACCAACGGCGGGGCCCAACGCCACTCAGCTGGCCACCGACCTAGGGTCGGTCGACTCCTCCGATCGTCGTACAGCCGCTAGAGCTTGTCAGTCCTGACAGCCGCATGCGACACGGCCATCTGGGGGCATTGTCCCGCCGAGGGCATTGTCAACCCTGGTGATTTGACAGCCCCACGGCGACATGACACTTTCACGGCGACTCTGACAGTCTACAGTGAGTTGACAATTCCTCACTTGTCCGCGCCATTAATGATGGCGCCATACCGTGCTCCACTATATAAATCGGGGAAGGCAACAGTGCAATCGATCGGCTCCCCCCACTTCTCGACTCCAAAATCACAGGCTCACTCCTCTCTCTCTCTCTCTCGATCGAGCTCTCTGTCTTCATCTCACTGTTGCCCAGTCACCTCTCTGACTTGACCGTCGAAGGGTCCCCGCCGGAGCCGCCTCCGGTCAGTGTGGACTTCTCGTTTTTGCAGGTGCGCGTTCCCCGGCGATCGGGCGACGAGGCGATTGGCGTCAACAGATTGGCACGCCAGGTAGGGGGGACAGCATGACAAAGACAAGAGCCCAACGATCGAGGGTCACCGGGTCGGCGAGGTGCTCTTCCCGTCGGGAGGAGGCCTCCCCGCCACCGTCGGCGGCGGAGCCCAGCTCTCCACGCCCCGCAGTGACCACGGAGGCGCAGATCGCGGCCATCGTACGGCAGATGACCGTACTGACGGACGCAGTCAAGAGCCTCCAGCAACAACCGGCGGCCCGTACGATGCCCTCCAGGAGCAGCCGCCGACGACCGCACCGATCCCCGTCGCCTCTGCGCAAGCGCCCTCAACAGTGCTCCCATGGAGAAGAGGAGGAGCGGCCCTGGCGTGATGACCGACGGTCCCGGCAGCCCTCTCCTTCCCCGCTGGAACGGGCAAGGAAGGAGAAACAACCGCGCACGCCGTCGGCATCCCTCTCGGAATCTTCCGGAGACTCCACTCCCGGGGTCTCCCAGCATCGACGAGCGGACGACTACGAGCGCCGGTTCGAGGAAATCGACCGCCGGCTCGCGCAGCTGCAGATGGACGGCCAGAAATCTTCGAATGATGTCGACTTCCAGACCGCCCAGCCTCTCTCCCGACTAGTTCTCGACGAACCGATTCTCAGTCGGTTCAAGATGCCATACGTGGAGCCATACGACGGCTCCACCGACCCGATCGACCACCTTGAGAGCTACAAAGCTCTCATGACGATCCAAGGGGCAACCGACGCTCTTTTTTGCATCGGCTTCCCCGCCACACTCCGCAAGACTGCCATGACCTGGTACTCCGGTCTTCGATCGGGAAGTATCCACTCCTTCGGGCAGCTCGAGCACTCGTTTGTGGCCCACTTCAGCACCAGCCGGAAGCCACCGCGAACGTCGGACAGCCTTTTCTCCCTCAAACAGGGAGAAAATGAGGCGCTCCGACACTTCGTGGTGCGATTCAACACGGCCACGCTTGAGGTCCGGGACCTCAACGAAGACATGGCTATCTCAGCCATGAAGCGGGGGTTGAGGGCGTCCCGATTCACCTACTCTCTGGACAAGACCCTCCCCCGAACATACGCCGAACTGCTGGAGCGCGCGTACAAGTACATGCGCGCGGATGAAGGAGTTTCCGACCGACGCTTGGCCGAACCCAGAGGCCCGATGGAGAAGCGGAGGAAGGGTCGGGAACCCGCCGAACCCAGCAGGCCCCCGATCGATAGTCGGGTCTCGCCACCCCGACGAATCCAAAAGTCACCCCAGGTATGATTCCTACACTCCTCTCTCCGCTCCTCGTGCACAGATTCTAATGGAGATCGAGGGGGAAGAATACCTGCGACGGCCTCCGCCTCTGAAGGCAAAAGGCCTCGACCGTCGGAAGTACTGTCGGTTCCACCGGGGCCACGGCCACAATACCGAGCAATGTATCCAGCTTAAGGATGAGATCGAAGCTCTCATCCGTCGGCGGTATCTCGGTAAATTTCGAAGAAACCCGCCGACTCAACCTGTGGCCGACCGACGGCCCTCTAACGACTGAAGACTCTGGAAGGGAAACCCATTCTCCGAACATGGAACGCCGACAACCTGAAGCTGTATCACCAATAAACTTTGTACTTGTTCATTGGGAATGCGAATCCAGTTAGAAATCTCGGAGTTTATCTCTTCGACGGACGATCAGCGCTCGCCAAGGTCGAGCCCCGACGTGCCAACTCGGACTTAGTATCCGTGCGAAATCAACGGCTCCATAATCGACGATACATCGGACTCTTGCGAGGACCGATATATCTATATTGACGGGAGTTGACACTCCTTCGACGATCGACGACACATCGGACTCTTGCGAGGACCGATATATTTATATTGATGGGAGTTGACACTCCTTCGACGGTCGACGACACATCGGACTCTTGCGAGGACCGATATATTTATATTGACGGGAGTTGACACTCCTTCGACGGTCGACGACACATCGGACTCTTGCGAGGACCGATATATTTATATCGACGGGAGTTGACACTCCTTCGACGGTCGACGACACATCGGACTCTTGCGAGGACCGATATATCTATATTGACGGGAGTTGACACTCCTTCGACGATCGACGATACATCGGACTCTCACGAGGGCCGATACGTCTATATTGACGGGAGTTGACACTCCTCCTACGGTCGAACTTTCGGGCCAGACCATCGGCTAACATGCCGATCGAGCCCCGACCAAAGAAAGACGGAATGCCTGCGCGACCGACGTCGCGACTCCCGACCGAGCTACGGCCGGTCGAAGGATATTCGGCTTGCCACCGTCTATCGCACAAAGCGACCACTGTCGCATTCATGACTCGCCGACCAGGCTACGGTCGGCCGGACGATA
>NC_025993.2:95054294-95061794 GCF_000442705.2 Elaeis guineensis | reverse complement strand
TATTCTCTGACAGGCTGTATCAACGGCCGTGATTCTGCTCCACTCATTGCGGCAGACCCTACGCGACCCCATCATTCTCTGACAGGCTGTATCAACGGTCATGATTCTGCTCCACTCCCTGCAGTGGGTGCCGCGTGACTCCACTGCCTGTAACAGATTCCACGTGGCGAGCTACGACGATAGCCACAATTCCGCTCTACTACTCTTCGCAGTAAATTTCTCTTGACTGTGGGCGGCCCACTATCTGGCGGTTACAAACGTCGCCATCGATCCGTTACCTCCCTCGCCTATAAAAAGGGAGACCCAGATACGTTATTCTATAAGCTCATTTCTTATCTCAAAACTCTGCTAAATTCTCCGTTCGAGCACTCCATTCTTGTTGAGGCAGAGAACTGACTTGAGCGTCGGAGGGTCTTACCGGAGCAACCCCACCTCCGGTTTAGACTTCCTTTGCAGGTCCCGACGGCGACCGTGGCTTCCCCAGCTCCAGCTTCTCCGACGCAAGCAGATTTTTGCACCAACAGGATTGGCGCTAGAGGAAGGGTCGTGTGCCTTCACGGTACCCTTGTTCTTAAAGGAGCGCTCAACGGATCCGCTTCCGACCATCTTTTCCGGCACCCACTCCTCCTTCCCTCATCTGATGCCTTCTCACGAGGTCTTTGCACAACTGCCTCTGGCTATGATCACCGATGAGGAGTGGCCGGGTGACCGGCCTCTGCCGGGTTCCGTCAATACCGTCTCGGGGGAATCCCGACGGGAGGCAACCAACGTACCAGCTGCATCCCCCAAGCGGCAAAAAGTTGAAGAACCCATAACCTTCACCGAGGAAGACACCCAGGGAGTCCAATTCCCTCATAACGATGCGGTCGTAGTTTCCTTGAACATAGCAAATTACGACGTCCGTCGCATTCTCGTCGACAACAGGAGTTCGGCCGACATCTTGTTCTACAACGCTTTTTCAAGAATGTCCACTCTTGGCGGTCATCTGAGACCGATTTGCTCCCCCTTGATAGGGTTTACCGGTGACGCCGTTCCGACGGAGGGAATGATAGCTCTGACTGTGACCGTGGGTCAGTATCCAAAGCAGTCCAGAGCTCTGGTGAATTTCCTGATGGTAAAGGCGCCATCTGCCTACAATGCAATCCTTGGCCGATCCGGCCTCAATGCCCTCAGAGCTGTCGTTTCAACCTACCATTTGAAATTGAAGTTCCCCACCAACCAGGGGATCGGAGAGGTCCGGGGAGATCAAGCCCTGGCCAGACATTGCTACAACATCGCCTTGCAAAGAAGCGATCAAGCGGACCTCTGTCCGGTCGATGGATTGGATGCTCGTGATGACCTCACTGAAGAGAGGGGCGGTCCAATCGAAGATCTAATACCAATCCCTTTGAATGATGGGAACACGGAGCATGTGGTGTTAATTGGCTCCAACCTGAGGGAGGAGGTGCGGACGCGTCTTGTTGATTTCCTCCGAAGGAATGCGGACATTTTCGCGTGGGTCCCGGCGGATATGCCGGGGATCGACACAGAAGTCATGGAGCATCATCTGGCAGTCGATCCGAAACATCGACCGACAAAAGAAAAAATCCGGAGTCATACCCCGGAGAGGCAGAAGGCGATAGCCGAGGAAGTGGATAAGCTTCTCAAGGCCGGATTTATTAAGAAAGTCAATTATCCTGAGTGGATCTCCAATGTTGTTTTGGTCAAGAAAGCAAACGGCAAGTGGATGATGTGTATAGACTTCAAAAAGCTGAATAAGGCTTGTCCAAAGGACAGCTACCCCCTTCCCAGGATCGACCAACTGGTGGATGCTACCTCAGGCCATGAGCTCCTCACTTTTATGGACGCGTTCTCCGGCTATAATCAGATTAGAATGGCATCGAAAGATGAAGAAAAGACAGCTTTCATCACTAATCGCGGCCTTTACTGCTACAGGGTCATGCCATTCGACCTCAAAAATGCGGGCGCAACCTACCAACGACTGGTGAACAAAATCTTCAAAGAGCAGATCGGCCGAAACATGGAGGTCTACGTGGACGATATGCTTGTAAAAAGCAGGTCTTCTAGAAATCATATCGCCGACCTCGAGGAAACCTTTGACGCTCTTCGAAAGTATAGAATGAAGCTGAACCCAACCAAATATGCTTTTGGGGTAACCTCAGAAAAGTTTCTGGGCTTCATGGTGTCAGGGCGCGGGATTGAGGCAAATCCAGAAAAAATTCGCGCCATCCAAGAGATGACCGCCCCAAGGTCGATCAAGGAGGTTCAGTGCCTCATAGGGAGGATAGCGGCTCTTAATCACTTTGTCGCGAGGTCGGCCGAACGATGTTTGCCCTTCTTTCAAACCCTCAAGCAGCCGAAGAACTTCTGTTGGACCTCTGAATGCCAACAGGCGTTTGAAGAATTAAAAAGCTACCTTAGCTCACCCCCGCTGCTGGCGAAGCCTGAACCTGGGGAGGAACTATTTCTGTACCTGGCGGTCTCTCCCACGGCCCTCGCAGCTGTCCTTGTCAAAGAAGAAATGAAAGTCCAGCGACCAGTTTACTACATTAGCCGCGCGTTGAGGGACGCCGAGACCAGGTACACCAAATTAGAAAAACTGACCTACGCCTTGTTGGTTGCAGCTCGGAGACTCCGACCTTACTTTCAAGGGCACACTGTGACGCTACTCACCGATCAACCGATCAAGGCGGTTTTGCACCGAGCTAATACCTCTGGAAGGATGGCAAAATGGGCGATCGAGCTCACAGAATTCGACATCAACTACAGACCTAGACCAGCAGTAAAGGCCCAAATATTGGCAGATTTCATTGTAGAGTGCACCATCCCAGAGGAGGCCGAACCTGAGCAAAGCAGAGTTGACGACCTGAAGTCTCAACCGAACTCCCCCAACGAAGAAGCCAGTCCCTCCGATTGCTTTTGGACCCTCTATGTGGATGGATCTTCCAACATGGCAGGCGCGGGTGCAGGCCTGATCTTGGTCAGCCCGGAGGGAGTCATCGCGGAGTACGCTCTGCGTTTCGAATTTTCCGCAACAAACAATGGAGTGGAATATGAGGCTCTGATTGCAGGATTAAGGATCGTCAAAGAGCTGAAAATAGGTCAACTTCGGGTACATAGCGACTTCCAGCTAGTGGTGGGACAAGTCAGCGGGAGTTATGAAGCGCGGGAGGACAGTATGGCCAAAATCTTGAGAAGGTAAAGGAGCTTACCCCCGCCTTTAGCAGTTTCGACATTAGGCAGATTCCAAGGTCGAAAAATATCAGAGCCGATCTTCTCTCCAAGCTGGCGACATCGGCTCCGGCCGAATTGTCCAAAGGCATCCTCTTTGAAGTTCTAAAACATCCGAGTACAGAAGAATCACGGCCCGTAATGGAGATCGACCACGAGCCCAGCTGGGTCGACCCGCTGATAACCTACCTTAGAGATGGAGTTCTCCCTCAGGATGCGAAGGAAGCTCGGAAGCTACGAAATCAAGCCTCCCGGTACATCCTTTATGAGGGCAAATTGTACAAAAGATCATACTCCTTGCCCCTCTTGAAATGCCTCCGACCCTCGGAAGCTGATTACGCCTTATGGAAAGTGCACGAGGGAGTTTGCGGAAGTCATTTGGGAGCTAGATCTTTATCCCACAAGCTACTCCGCTGGGGGTATTACTGGCCAACGATGCATCATGATTCGATTGAGTATGTCAAAAAATGCGATCGATGCCAGAGATACGCCAATGTCCAGAGGCAGCCCGCCACCAAGCTCACACCCTTGAGTGCCCCATGGCCTTTTGCACAATGGGGGATGGACATCCTTGGCCCCTTTCCCATGGCGTCTGGACAAAGAAAGTTTCTCCTTGTAGCGATTGACTACTTCACCAAATGGGTTGAAGCCGAACCAATAGCAAAAATCACAGAGGCAAAAGTACAAGATTTCATCTGGAAGTCAATTGTGTGCAGGTTCGATCTACCTAGAACCCTAATCACTGATAACGGATGACAATTCGCGGGAGCAAGATTCGCCGAATTCTGTGAAGATCTAAACATCTCCCACAACTTCACATCAGTAGCCCATTCTCAGGCGAACGGCGAAGCTGAGGTGACTAACAGAACCCTTTTGCAGGGGATTAAGACAAGGCTTGAAAAAGCAAAAGGAACTTGGGCGGACGAGCTTTATCATGTACTATGGGCGTATCAAACTACCCAGAGGTTACCTACGGGGGAGATCCCCTTTGCTTTAGCCTTCGGAACGGAAGCCGTCATCCCGATCGAGCTTAAACTCCCGTCGGCACGAGTCGTGACATTCGACGAACACCAAAATTCACAAAGTCTTAGAGCCAACCTCGACCTGCTAGAAGAAAGACGGGAGATCGCTCAGGTTCGAATGACAGCCTACAGACAAAAAGTTGCCCGATATTACAACGCCCGGGTCAAGAACAAAGCCTTTAAAGTAGGAGATCTAGTGCTTCGACGAGCTGCTGTCTCGCAACCTCGGGACCAGGGGAAGCTCGCTCCAAACTGGGAGGGGCCTTATGAGGTCAAAGAAGCAGTCCGGCCCGGGACTTATTATCTTAAGAAACTCGGAGGAGCTGACCTCCCGCGACCATGGAGCTCAGAAAACTTGCGGATGTACTACCAGTAACTTCGTTTTAATCAATAATCGCATACCCATACGTCTTTGGACAATTCAAACAAAATGTATCAAAAGCAAAAGAGCAACCTCATAAAGTCGAAGGCCCGGTTCCTTTTAGACCGGATGGGGGGAGAGGCCTTACAACGTCCATATGTGCCCCCACAGCCCTGTTAGGGACAGGAGGAGAACCTCGCCCTAACTTGAGCAAAGTCGAAGGCCCGATTTCTTTTAGACCGGATGGGGGGAGAGGCCTTACAACGCCCATATGTGCCCCACAGCCCTGTTAGGGACAGGAGGAGAACCTCGCCCTAACTTGAGCAAAGTCGAAGGCCCGGTTTCTTTTAGACCAGATGGGGGGAGAGGCCTTACAACGCCCATATGTGCCCCCACAGCCCTGTTAGGGACAGGAGGAGAACCTCACCCTAACTTGAGCAAAGTCGAAGGCCCGATTCCTTTTAGACCGGATGGGGGGAGAGGCCTTACAATGCCCATATGTGCCCCCACAGCCCTGTTAGGGACAGGAAGAGAACCTCGCCCTAACTTGAGCAAAGTCAAAGGCCCGGTTCTTTTAGACCAGATAAGGGGAGAGGCCCTGCAACGCCCATATGTGCCCCCTCCAGGAGGAAAACCTTGCCCTAGCTTAAGCAACTCCGACCGGTAGTAAACCCAGCCCGGACTCCTACGGGAGCCGGGCTCCATCGCCGACATCAACTACAGGACAACCCCACCCGGACTCCTACGGGAGCCGGGCTCCGCTGACAACAGCAACTGCCAATAAGCCTTGTCCGGACTCCTGCGGGAGCCAAACTTTGCCTGTGACTTTGATTGCAGGAAGACTTCGCCCTGACTTCTACGGGAGCCGGGCTCTGTCCACGACACCAAGGAAGGCTCCGCCCGGACTCCTACGAGAGTCGGGCTCCATCCACAACTCCAACTTCCAGAGGGATTCTCCGTCCGGACTCCCGCGGGAGCCGAACATAGCCTCGACTTCAGCGGAGAAAAACTCCAAGCAAAAAAGGAAGGTAATGGATCGCAACAGCGATGATTGGAAAGCTAACAGCGCACGAGGGCAATGGAAGCTCGGATCCCCGAATTCAAGCCCCAGGAGGGACCCCGGGCCCGAATGGCCCCGAGCGAACCTGCAGCCGTTAACGGAATGACAACTGGGTATCTTCAAACAGCGTAAAAGTCAAAAAGGAGCTCGGCAAATAACAACCCTACGCGAATAAAAGAGGTCGTCGATGACCTTGGGACGACGTGAAAAAGAAAAGAAGAAAAGAAGGAAGAAAGAGGAAAGGAAAATGAAGAAGTTCGACAGACAACTATTCAATGAAAGATGCAGACAAGGTAACCAAATCTTCTTTTCATTTAACAAGATATACGTTACAGGACCCGATGGGTCAAGAAAAAGATATACATCATCGCAAGCCTCGCAAGCACGGCTTGGAAGGGGTATACCGAAGGCCGCTCCGAGCTGCAAACTCCTCTTCCCATCTCTGTCCTCAGCCGCGTCCTCCAGTGCGTGTAACGGACCTATCAGCTCTCGCCCCACCTCGCTTCGCTCCATCTCCGAAATCCCGACCCTAGGGGGAAAAGGGTGGGATAGATCCCCGGGGGCGGTAAGGGCAACGGCGGCAGTGACGAAGACCTGTTTCAAGAAGAACCGGAGTCACCTTGGAGGCAGCGGTGATGCCAGAGATACACTCCATCTCCGAATGCTCCACGACAGCCGCCACCCAAAATGCTCCGGCAAGGTCGGCATGCGCTACTTCCACCGTCCCCGCAACAAGTTCCACTGCCCCACCGTCGACGCCGACCGCTTCTGGTCCCTCGACCCCGACGGTACCAAGGATCCCGCCACAGCTTGTGACGACAGCTCTGTCCTCTTGACCGGTATCACCCCGCCTTGCTGCTCCGAAATTCTCGGGCAGAATAACTTCACCGGCTGCCCCCGTTAATAAACCCCTGTTGTTGAAGGAATTCTTCCTTGAGCCCCCTTTAAAACGACGGAGATTCTCACTGGCCGCCGTTCTCCTCCTCTCCTTCCTCCAAGCCCTAAACATCCCTTCAAGAATGGCCTCCGGGGTAGAGGACATGGCATGGGAACCCTCAGTGAAGAATTGGGGGGCTGAAGAAGGCAAGGACTGGCGCGAAGGGAGTAGCTGAGTAGCTAAGCTCCCGGGCAAAAAAAAGGTACTGTCCTATCGGCAGGATGAAGCCACGAAGGGAGATTAGGAGGTTTAAATAGCCGACGGATCCTAGCGTAGTTATGGCGGCGGGTGTTCCTGGGCCAACTGGTGCGTGCCATGTGTCCCACATGTCCCCCTCATCACTGTCGAGGGTTGACCGTTCACAAATTTCCGTAGCACGACGTTTGGGATCGCGTTCCGACGGGGGTTCCGAAAAGACTCTTCAGGTCACCTTCGCTGGAAAACGGGCTCTGACGTGCACACATTTAATGCCAAAATATCTGGGGGTGGCGGTGCGCAGGATTCGAAGGGACGGCTTCGGCTGTGCCCGTCTCTCTCTGTACTTTCCTCGTTTGAAATTCAAACTCGGAAGTAGGGGGACTGGTGTTGGGTATAAAATACCCACAGCCGAAGTCCTCAGCAGAAGCGGCTGCAAGCAGACTTCGTCCGGACTCCTACGGGAGCCGGACTCCGCCAACAAACTTCAACCGCTGGTAAGCCTTATACGGACTCCTACGGGAGCCGGACTTCGCCTTTAACCTTGATTGCAGGAAGACTCCGCCCGGACTCCTACGGGAGTCGGGCTTCATCCTCGACTCCAATGGCTGCAGACAGACTTCGTCCGGACTCCTACGGGAGCCGGACTCCGCCGATGACTTCAACAGCAGGGAGACTCCGTCCGGACTCCTAC